>NC_142808.1:22469177-22765122 GCF_049724085.1 Artemia sp. Qi Xiang Cuo | reverse complement strand
TATGAATGCATTGCAAAAAAAAAAACACGAAATTGCTTGTAATATTAACAAATTGCTGTATAACAAAACAATCTCATGTAGTAACGGCTTAAGATTTATAAATAAAATATATTAAATAACTTAATTTATATATCTAATTGGTTGCAAAAAAAAACACGAAAATACTACTAATAGTAACAATTCACTGCACTATAAAACCATTGGATGTAGTCACGGCTATGTTTTATCAAGAAAATATCTGAATGCATTTAAGGTATATTATGAATGGCTTGCAAAAAACACGAAAATACTACTACTAGTAACGCCTCACTGCACTACAAAACCATCTGATGTAGTCACTGCTATGTTATATCAAGAAAATATCATACACACCTATGAAAGGCTAAGAAATCCAGCTCAGAAAAGTAAAAAATAGCAACCCACACATCCCAAATCATAGATTTCTTAGTCGTATGTTTAACCGAATATTTAACAAGTAGCATTTTTTCCATACCATCCATAAAACTCAATTCGTCCTAGAATTATTTAAACTAAATAGTTACCCCTGCCCTAGAAAGTTCGGTAAAACACGATAGCCTTATTTATAGTGAAGTATTCTCGTTAAATTGACAATACGCTCCAAAATATCACTTCTGTATTCTACAGTACACTATCATCCCATATCCACCAAATCGCAAATCCCCCCCCCCGCTCTTTCAACTGAATCGCTCCATGTAAGTGAACCCCTGTATAACCGAAACCCTGTACAACTGAACTCCCATGCAACTGAATCCTCGTGCTACTGAATCCCTCATGCAAGAAGAAGAAGAAGAATATGGAGAATTAATAGTCTTTTTGTTCACCATTATAGATGAATAAACGGATTTAGCCAATGGAATGAAGTCCTATTCCTACAAGTTAAGTTAGAATAAAACAATCAGGTAACAACCCCCCCCCCCATGTAACTGAATCCCAAGCTTCTGAACTCCCCCATGCAACTGAACCCCTCGTGCTACTGAACCCCCATGCAACTTGACCCCATTTAACTAAACCTCCGTGTAACTGTACTCTCCTTTAACTGAACTCTCAAGCAGTCGTATGTTTACCCGAATATTTAACAAGTAGCATTTTTTCCATACCATCCATAAAACTCAATTCCTCCTAGAATTATTTAAACTAAATAGTTGCCCCTGCCCTAGAAAGTTCTGTAAAACACGATAGCCTTATTTATAGTGAAGCATTCTCGTTAAATTGACAATACGCTCCAAAATATCACTTCTGTATTATACAGTACACTATCATCCCATCTCCTCCAAATCGCAAATCCCCCCCTAGTTCAACTGAATCGCTCCATGTAAGTGAACCCCTGTATAACCGAAACCCTGTACAACTGAACTCCCATGCAACTGAATCCTCGTGCTACTGAATCCCTCATGCAAGAAGAAGACGAAGAATATGGGTTGGCGCGCGCACCCTCTCCCTGGATTCGCCCCTGCCAGTAAGTGGCAAGGGGCTGGGTTGAGGAGCGTACTTTCCTATGGGACAGAGGGGCCAACTGCCTCTCTCAGACCAAATTTTCACCCCCGCCCTCATTTTGCCCCCCCCCCTCCAACTGAAATTTAGTTTCTTCCAAAATGTTTTCAAAACTAAGAAAAGAAACTAGAGTATTTCACGTAAAAAAAATCTATCAAACGTTACTGTCATTGATCAAACAGTCAATGAATCAAATAATACCAAAGATGAAAAGCATATTGACCCTGTCCAATAATTGTTAATTATTACATTTATCTTTTCAGTTTGGTGAGCTTCTGTTCCACTTCATTAGATCGAGTAGGTTTGATGATTTGTTCAACCATGTCCTATTCAACTAATTAACAGAAAAAACCTGTTTGGTACGGGGGCGTGCGCAAAATGGTACCTTGGTATATACTGCTATTCGTATAGAATTGACATTATAGAGGTGATGTCGTGTAGCCAAAGCAATTGTAAAAAAAGAAGAAAAAAGCTCTTTAACTCTTCATGGAGTTTTTCAAGAAGCAAAGAGAACAAGTTTCAAAATGAAATAATCACCTTGAGCCTTTTTTCTCGCCAAAAAATTTAAATTAAAAAAGGTATGTCATTGCTAATTTAGGTGTTAACATACCTATCATTTAGCGGGGAAAATATCCTGAATTTGTGTGCGTTTCGGAAGATTGTGGAATACTTGCTAATGGTTTTGCTAAGGTTGTCTAAAGATACGAGCTTTAAGTACTTTAAGACTGATGGTATATCAAACAATGAGCAAAACAAAAAATATGGCTTGATCTCACTTTCCAGGGCTATAATGAAAGAAAGCTTAGGCCAGCTTTTACGGACGAAAGATGATAAGATTACGTTTTCTGTCCATCCGTCTGGGTCAAAGCAGAAGCAGGTTGTTTCCAGATGGGGTGAGAAGAGGTCGTAAGGCACGATTTAAAGGAATTGGAATCTCTTGGGAGGGGGCAAAGAGTAAAGTTTTAAATAGATTGAGTGTAGTCGTACTTGAAACGAAGAACAGGCTGTTCATTCCAACTCGGCACCAAAGACACGCTGGACTAAATTATGCCCATGTCCTCGGTGTAATGCTTGGGGTGGATGTTTTCTGACCATTATTTTTCCGATGCGCGTCCGCGATTCCGGAATCCACGCAAAAACTCAAGGTCTTTCTCCATTGTGGCATACCAGAATTTGGTTTGAACTCTTTTTTTTTTCTTTTACTGGGAAAGGGGATTAAATTCCATGGTCTGGCTGGTCAGGTACTAACTTGGGCGTCGTATAACGTGCCCAACCCCCTGAGACTTCTACTCTTGATGATAGCGAATAATGAATGATTGTAATTGCATATTTCATTAGGTGCTCCTGATTTTTTTGTTGGCCAAGCTTCAGGTGACAAATGGCTCTTAGGCACCTTTGGCCAAGGACGTCGAGTGAGCGTTCTTCTGCCTTTAGCGGCCAGGTTACACCTCCGTGGGTGGAAGAGGAGGGTATACAGCTTAGTTTCTCTCTGACGACAGGGTGCTACATTGAGTTGTTAGCATAGTAGTCCTTATAAGGCTGGGCATGGAGGTTGTGTCTTGATGCAATTTAGTATGAATTCCTCGCTGCTTTGGAAAAAAATTCCCGTATTCGACAGCCATTTTTTCTCTTCCGAGAAGTAAAGCGACCAGTATTAACATCAAAATATTCACTCTAAGCATTTCTTCATATTCAATATTAAACTTTAAAAGACTATTCAACGTTGATTTTGATGATCGTATACCTATCATCATGGCTATCTTCAGGTGGGATACCCGGTTTGACTCTCCTCCCCCCCCATCTTTGTCGAAGTCGCACAAAAGTAGCAAAAACATATGTAATATATGTCCACGGGAAGATTCTTTGTTTGTAAACCCCTCCTTGTAGTTATCTTTATTGTTCGATGTTAATCCAATTTTTTTCCAGAATATGATTTTTGAAAGTTCTAAGTTAAAGAGCCAATTAACTACATTAGCAATAAAATCAAGAAAAGGTAAGAGCTAGATTTAATTTTGTTTGCTTCAGAGCCGCCCATATCTACCTCTGCAGAGCTTATCGTATATTAAATAATATTGGCATTCATAGTCCTTATGAAACATGCAAATTTTCGACAACCCTACAGGTATAACACATCAAAGATTAATATACTTATGTGATTAAATATTTAGGTTCAGGTCAACAAACACACAAGCCCATAATTATGTTATTACCGAGGGGTCGCTCTCTCTCAGAAATCATGTGCACCAGGTGAAGCTTGCCAAGCGTGACTGGACTGTGCCCACCCTTTTAGGGAGTGTGCCAAGGATTCTGGGGACTTTTCCAAGCGTGGTAGAACTGTGCGGCACACGGAGCGTTTCGAGATGTACACCTTATGGCGGGAAATAAGCGCTCCCTCGGATATTACTTTGAAATTCTCTTAGAGAATGATCTAAACTTACTTCAAAAATTGAAACATTTCCCTTTTTCCTATGTTATTTTTGCCATTTTAACGTATTTCTCAATTTATATGGATGTATAAAACAAATTTCAAAATATTACTCGATTGATGGACAAAGCTCAACCTTAGGTATAGAATGATGGAAAAATTGTTGGTTCACCTTATTGGAACCGTAGCACTGCCAAAAAATGTAAATGGAAAAACCTGCAGAGTAAGAATAAGCCTTAAGCAGCTGAAATTGAATAAAGCGGATTGAATAAATGCAAAATGAATTAGGTCTATCAGTCAACGCCTTTTGATACCTGAAAACCTAATTTCCCGAACAGTTCGTACTTTTACATAAATTGATTCGACATTGATATCCATTCTCTTACCTATGGAAATTTCTAACAGAACTCCGAGGAAAGAGACAGATAGAAGACTTGGACTGAATGCATTATAGCTATAAATGTTGAATAGCTTTACCCATAATCACGACACAAAAGGAACATGAAATGTAGCACAATCATATATATATATATATATATATATATATATATATATATATATATATATATATATATATATATATATATATATATATATATATATATATATTGACTGCTAAGGAGCTTCGGTAAGAATTCTAAGAAGCATAAGTAAGAATTATAATTCAAGAAAGTTATGAGATACAACGAAACTAAAAATGTGAGGGTTGTCTTTTTTCTGAAAATGGAAGAAAAAGTTAAGTTAATTTTCTGACTAGATCTTCCAGAACTGGGTTCAAAGATGATGTCTATTCCCTTACTTATGGAAATTTCTAATACAATTCCAAGAAAAGAGAGAGATAGAAATGAACTTAAAGTGAATATTCATTAGCGAATAGATACATGAAATATCTCCTGCTGATAACGAGATATTCTAAGAACTTAGAGCTGAATATTATGCCTAATGCGTGCTGACTGATACCTTTGATTTAGAATTCCGGTGGTAGACTATGAATGTCAAACACATTCCACGTTCCAGTCGGAAACCCCAATTGAATGGAATTATTCATGTATACTGTGAAATTGTTTAAGCCCGGAAGGTCGAAACTATCCTCAGTTATGTAATGCTGTAAACTAGGCTACTTAGAATTTTACTAGGAGAAACTTCCAGAATAAAATAACAAGAGAAGTTGAATTCTAACAAACGTCACTGTAATGCCTTGAACTTGAACAGTGTGCCTACCAGGTGTAGAATCAGGGCCCATTTCCTCGTGAAGCCATAAGATTTTCTTCAATGTAACATATTTTTCAACACTTTACATATAAATGGTTATTTTTCATTACGTTTCTAGGAACTTTAAGCTGTGCGCCAAAAGGTGTGTAGGTGAAGGGGTGAAGGTGTGTAGGTGAAGGGGGCTTTTAGACAGTGACTCTAACGAGACTTCAAGACTCTAGTGGAGGGACGAGATTCTTCCATAATGTTGAATATTTTCCAAATAATTCGATGGAATATTCCTCAATAGAAAATATGATGTTACTCAGATTTAACGTGAGGACCATTTCCGGCCAGTAAAAAAATCGGTTTCAACCAGCTTTGGCAAAGAACTTCTCTAAGCCGTCTTTCGTGCAGAAAAAAAGAGCCCTTATGATAAAAATAGGGTCGAAGCAGAGAATACAAAAATCTGTGGATAGAAACAATATAAAAACAACAACAAAACATATTAAATAGAAGAATACATAAATAAACTCTGACTATTGAACTGCTGATGGTTTGAAACAACAAAAGTCGACAAAACAAAAACAAAGATCAAATGAGCCACCCTCTCAAATTAGCAACATTTTTATCAGCAGTTTGCTCTTTATGTGGGAGGGTGGCCTTTTCTATTTTTGATTACCAATCGATACAGCAAGTTACCCAACTGTTGTGGTTCGAAGTGAACCGACGTTCATTTACAAATGATCAAATAAAAGACAACAACAAAAAACCGAAAAATGACAAATAGTTATGTAGAAACAGTTATTTTTCCTACAAGGAAAAAAAACGATAATGGTGTTAGAGGCTTCTTCTTTAACTATTAATCAAGAAGAGTATAGTCATTTTTTGGCGGGAAACTTGTAAGCCTCTAAAGAGCATAACGAGAGTCTGGAATAGGATTCAATTCATAATGAGGTAAAAAACTTAGGATATCAAGTAAGGAGATAGCGGTATTCGTGGAAAAAGTAAATTTGTGGATCCGTAAAAGCGTATTATCAGAATCTACGGAAAGACATTTTCTTTATTTAAAAAAAAATTGAAAGTTTGTTCAACACGCTTCTTGGATTTAGAGCTAAACCACCTTAGAGATATTCTATTTGGAAATGGTTATCCAATTAGTTTAATAAATTCTGTTATTGCAAAACGCATTAAAAGATTATCAGCTAGCTACACAGAAAACACGAATCAAGGGGAAAATTCAGTTTATCTTGGTCTCCCATACGTTAAAGGGGTTTCAGACCACATTTCAAAAAATCTAAGAAAAAATAACATTTATACTTACTATGGACCCAGAAAAAGTATCAGGTCCCAAATTTATCAAGGTAAAGACCCTATCCCGATAGGTGAAAACTCCGGTGTCTACAGAATTCCTTATTCGTGTGGTCTTTGGTATATCGGAAGAACTGATCAGCGACTCACGGATAGAATAACTCAGCACTCTATTTTAATTAATAATTCACTTAAAAAGCGGAAAAAAACAGAAAATTTTGACTCTGCCGTTGCAGAGAATATATTTGAAAACCCAGACTATACTATTTTGTTTAATCAAGCTAGCCTAATTTTGCATGACAATGGTATTGTCCAGCACTACAGAGAAGCTGAAATTTATAAATACCAAGATTTAGGTCTAGCTTTAAACAGAGATTCCGGTGATTTAAGAATAAACTAGTCATATTTCGGTTTTCTCAAAAGAGAGGCCTATACTTTAGTAATCCCTGAAATAAACCTTGGACCACTTTCCCTGTCATATAATCAAACACGTGAACAACCCCTTAGGTCTCAAAGGGTGTCTGCAAGAAATGCAATAATTAAAATCCGAAATCAGATGACATAGTTCTCAAACTTATTTAATTGCTGGCTCGTTTTGTTTTTTGAGTGAATGAATTGTTTTCTTTTCTTTTATTTCTCAGTTGTTCGCTAGTATCCGTCGATGGCAGTTCATAATTTTTTGGGTTTTGTGCAAATCGCGGATATTGGCGAATAACTCGCTTTTATGGTTATTAGGTATTTGGTTTTAATTCTTATAATTTTTGGCTTTTATTTAATTTTTTTCATCCTCTAAATTTTTGGTTTTTTCTTTGGTTTTTGGTTCATTTCGCATTGACTTTCCGAGTTTGTTTTTTTTGTTTTTTTTTCTTCTGCCCTTTCCTTGGATACATTATTTCTTTTCGCGCTGAAGAAGAGAGGCGTTTGTCCCCTCGAAATATTCGCTTTGTTGTGTTTTTTCAGTATTTTCATTTGGCCTCTAAAAACCCCATTTTTGCTTGTTTTTCTTTCTTTGTGGATATATATATATATATATATATATATATATATATATATATATATATATATATATATATATATATATATATATATATATATATATATATATATATATATATATATATATATATATATATATATATATATATATATATATATATATATATATATATGTGTGTGTGTGTGTGTGTGTGTGTGTTGTGATTTAATGTCGTGCAGCTAAGCAGTTATCGAACACACAACTACAACCAAAATTTTCCTATTCAAATTGAACAAAAATCAAATTTTCCTCAAGAACTGAATTGCTTAAATACTGTGACTTACATTTAAGTCCATGAAGTCCACAGGCCTAAACACTAAATAAATTTATCGTGTTTTGAAATCACAGAGTCGACCATTTATTATCTGTTAATATTTTTTACTTTCACTAGTAAATTTTCAACTTGAATGGAATTATTTAAATACTCAGAGGAATTATTCAAATACTAAGACATATACTTTGAAATGCTTTAACTCCAGAGAGTCGATTTATCCTCCACAAGATAACCTTAGGCGCTTAAAGTAGGCTATTTAAAATTCTCCATCGGGGATCGTCTTTTCTTCCACAATTGAAGGAAAGTTTTCATTCGTTTGTAAGATTAAAAGTTTTCCCATCTACTATCTACTTTGACAAAGGGAGATATTAAAATTCTTTAATTTTCTTTTATCAAACGGTAGGTAACCCTAAAATTTTCCCTTGGGATAAATGTAAGTTCAATAAGTATATCTTAGTTTTAGCCTAGCATTTAGGATAAACAGATATGGTGTTTATAAAAGCGTTTCAGTACAGATTACTATTTTAATAAAAAAATTTATTTTTTAAAGAATTGACTCTGCCTTTACATCTACTAACGAAACAAAATATACATATATGTACATAAAAAAAGTAAAGAATACGACACTGGACTTTACAGTTTCTACCTGCGGTGCAGATCTCCGCTTTATGGCCATTCAGTCAGGAAGTACAATGGGGGTTGGGGGACAGCTCCTTTAGGAAAAGGAGCTCTTAATTAGATTCTTGGGTTCGTTTGTTGTTTTTGATATTTTTTTTCTGTTTAATGAAAGATGCGAATTTGATTCTCTATGAACTTGTTTTAAATTTTACCTTGTCTTATTGTCCGGGGACAAGGGGAGGACAATGGGGGGACAGGGGAGGGGGTTTTTGAGGTTAGTAGTATTAATAGGAAAACTTAATTTTAAGAAGAAACATATTCTTCTTCTGGATTTAAAATTTGCCTATCACAAGGCATCCCTTGGGGAGCGGTGGCCCTTAAGGCAAACAACCAAGAAGCTGAAGCAACCGTTTTGTCAGCCTCGGGTAGTTTTGGGCTGCGATGAGTGATTAGTAATAGCAGCAAAAAAACCGTTAATGCTTAACTTTAAAAAGAAGCATATTCTGAATCAGAAAGCACGTAAATTATGAAAACACGGTGAAATAATAATTAATTTTCATAATTTACTATACGAAGTTAAAAATTTTCGAACATATTCAAAAAAAAAACTTGAGCCAATGAAAATTGTGATCTAGTTCGTATAGGTTCGACAGATAGATTCGAGCTTGTAGGGGTCTTTCCCATTCGAAAATCATAGCTATTTTTTTCATCGACGATTAAAACGCATTTTAGCCCAAACCTGATCATATTTTCACAAGAAGATATGTAAATATTATACATCTCTATATGTAAATATTAGGTATCAGTAATTCGAAATTTTAAATTTTATAAAACTAAAGTTTTACAAAATGATAAAATCAAAATTTTAAATAATGAAAATCATCTCTAGCTTTTTCCGAAGAAATCTGAACTAAATTAGAAATCATAGAACCATGAAAATATGGAGGACTTCTAAACCTAATATCCGTTGTAATGATTATATTATGTATCATTTTACACTTTCTGGAACTGAGATGGTCCAGCAAATTAAATTATGGATTAGGCTAGAGAAGCACGAAATGTGTCTAAGCGGGAACGTCCATTCCTACTTTGCTTCTGGGCTAAACCAACCCTGGTTGTCACAGCTAAACAGAAATTTTAATCCTGAAGACTTCTTTGAGGAGAGTGGTGGTAGTTGTCCTCCAAAGAGAAATTTGATTTCTAATTCGTTTCTAAGCTACGTCAATTTTTGAGATTTAACTGGTCCAAGAATTCTTGACTTTTCACGACTTCTGATTCTTTATTTCAGGTAGAAGACTTTTCTTAGAAAGTGTTATTCTACTTCTTCCCTAGACAATACCAGTACTCGACATTTTATTTGTGTATTAGTTTTTATATTCTGGTGGTTTTTTTATTTCTATCACTAATGGGATGGAGATTTCCTCCAAGATATTTTTTTCGTTCTTTGTCCCTAGAGATTTTGCTGCTAAAAATACATTAAAACCTAATATACATCCATAAAAATAAAATATGTATATAATTTTTCTGAAAGACCCAGAAACGAGAGGGTTTCGAAAACAACTAAAAGATGACGAGGATGCATAGTCATGGCCTATCAATTCACTTATTAACTATGAAATATCTCCATTAAACGTTAAGTATTTTGTAGTTCCCATATCATAGCATTCACATTTTGAATCACATTTTGAACACACAATACTTGCACAAAATATATGCTGGTTAAGATACTTAAACGAATAATTGCATAATATAATAGCCTCGAACCCCTCAAAACTTAAAAAATGGTATGTTTAAGGATGAAGAATTACTACAAAACAAAAAAAATGACAAGACGTTCTTGCAAGAGGGTCCCCAAATACGCTGCGTTCTATTAATGAACTTTATTCTGTATTTCCTGACATCCAATAAATGTTGTTAGTTCTTTCATACACCATCTATAAAAGTTAAGTCTAAGTAAAGTCTAGATTCCTCAGCTCCAGAACCTAAAAGCTAATACAATCTTCTTTGTTATTTCCAAAATTGTAGGATACAGGGACGAATATACACTAACTACTTAGCACAGAAACCTCAATGATTCTTGCTTTAAAGTTACTTTCTTTGATAGAGGAGAAATCCCCAAGTAATGAAATTTTAAAACTTGCTATTACCCGGACTGTGAAGTTCATTGGTCTAAGCAAAACGTATTAACGTTTCATTGGCTACAAGTACCCTTCTTCAAAATTTCAAGTGAGTATGGACGATTTAGTACGAAGGGTGGATAAGACTCGGAAGTGGTAGACATCACAGAAACCTGTCCACTTGGTTCTCTTGAACCAAAATTACTTGGCCCATATCTTTCAAACAAACTGAAGGTCGGAAAAGGGAAATATGACATATTTCACGTCCAAGAAATAAATTGCTTTTTTGTTGTTTTAAAAAATAAAGTTGTGAGACAGAGTCAAACTTTAGCGCAAAGAGCGAGGCGTTGAGGAGGGGACAGTCCTTTTCATTTACGGAATAATTTCTGTTCGTTTTAAGTTTTAATGTCGCTCCTTACTTTCAGTTTAAAAAACCTGTTTTTTTTATTTAATTTTTGAACGTTTTTGAATAAATGCAGGTTTTGATCTTGGCTCACCGTACATGAATAATTAAAACAAAATGTTCATATTAATTTACTTTTATTTAGTTAAATGGCTTTCTCAAAACTTGTTTAATTTTATTTACGAACGTTTTTATTAGTAATAAATATACGTAACTTACGAATTAACTTGCGTAACGAACTTCTATATTCATATATTTTTAATACGTTTATTAGGGGGGTTGCCCCCTAGTCAATACCTTGCTCTTTAAGCATAAGTTTGAATTTTGTTCCAATTCTTTAAAAATGACCGCTTAATCCCAAAGGCCATTAATTAGAATAATTAGCTCTTATGAAAGTACTAAAAAATCTTTGGCTTAAAGAGCGAGTTATTGACTACGGGGTGAACCCAATCATATATGTAATATTTTCTGTTCGTTTAAAGTTTCGATGCTGCTGCTGTTGCAGTTGAAATACTTGTTTTTTTTTTATATTAAATTTCTGATCTTTTTTTAAATAATGCTGGGAAGTCCGGCGTCCCCTTCTTAGCAATGTCCCTTCCCTCCATGAAAACTTTCTTCATGGAAAGATCCTCCCACATAACCCCCGACCCCCCCCCCACTACCAGGAAAAATCTCCCCTGAAAATGTCAGTATACTTCCCAATAACCAATACTATATATTAACATTTGGTAAAGCTCATAGTTTTCAGCCCTCCCCCCGGGAACTTCGGTGGATTAAGTCATCCTAAAAGACATGCTTATTATATTTTCGAACATGCTGAACAAAATGGCCATCTCAAAATTTTGATCAGGTGACTTTGGAAAAAAAAAATGAGCGTGGGAGGGGGCCTAGTTGCCCTCCATTTTTTTGGTCACTTAAAAAGGGCACTAGAACTTTTAATTTCCATTCCAATGAGCCCTCCCACGATATTCTAGGACAACTGGGTCGATACGATCACCCCTGGGAAAAAACAAAACAAAAAACAAACAAACACATAAACACGCATCCGTGATCTTTCTTCTGGCAAAAAAATGCAAAATTCCACATCTTTGTAGATAGGAGCTTGAAACCTCTCCAGTAGGGTTCTCTGATACGCGGAATATGATGGTGTGATTTTCATTAAGGTTCTATAACTTTTAGGGGGTCTTTCCTCCTTTTTTCGAAAATCAGCCAAATTTTCTCAGGCGCTTTGATGGCTAGGATTAAACTTGATGAAACTTATATATTTGAAATCAACATTAAAATCTGATTCTTTTGATGTATCTATTTGTATCAAAATACCGTTTTCTGGAGTTTCGGTTACCATTGAGCCGGGTCGCTCCTTACTTACAATTCGTTACCACGAACTGTTTGATTGTAAGATGAACTACGTAATCGCCATATTTCAAAAACACAAAATTTCCTAAAAGCTAGATTTCATTTATTAATAATTGGATTTATTTATCTTCTTCTTTTTTGAAGAAATGTATATGAATTCAGAGACCATGAAATTATGGAAATTCAGCCAAATTTTCATAATTTTCTCTAGCTTTCTAAGACATTGAAAAAGATAAACCATAAGTCAACCAAAATTACCATCCCTTCTGCACTAATTGGATCATCTTTATGACTGCTTCGTAGAACTGAGCGAACAGATTTTCCAATAGTATTCTATGCTCGCCGCTTAAGAAAATAAGAATAAGTTACCATTTATGGAAATGACATTCTCATTCCCAAAGGGCACTTTAAAGAAAAGAGGGTGAATATTCCCCTATTTTTTCAAAATTACGATTGAAAGTTCCCCGAGTGTCAGGGATAGTCTTTACTCCAACGCCTCTCTCCAAACATACTAAAAATATTACTTTTTATTTGAAAAATATGATAATTCTCCAGCATCATGAAACTTATGTCTACTCTTTACCACCCCTTCCTCCTTGAAAATTCTTGCGGGCTTCAACCCGTCCCAGAAACATTTCGCCGTGAAGCCCATGGGCAGTGTCACCAACGGGGTACAATTGTACCGTTTTTGGTACAATTTAGAGGTCCTGGTACAAAACGGTATGTTGGGACATTTTTTGGTACAATCAAATTTTCGGTTACATATTGGTTTTGTTTGTTCCTTTTTACTCAGTTATCTCTTGCAAGTTTTATTTCACAGATAATTTTATTCTTGTTACGGCAGCTGGTACAAATTAGTCTCTTGCGGTACAGTTTTAGTCGGAGAACTGGTACAGTTTATTTCAAAGCGTTGGCAACGCTGCCCATGGGTTTAGGCTTCTTTTCGAACTATAAAACTCGGTGATCTAGGTTAAACCTACAATAATGCAAACAAAAATCTACCATAGAGCACAGTAGGACATTGTCAATAGAAGTACCCAAGGAACATATGCCGATTGCTGAATATCTTCCAAGTTTTGACTTTGCAGGCTACACATCTCGAACTCTTTGTAACAGTTTTAATCTGAAGATTGTTCATTTTTAAACACTCTTATTGTACTTCGTCTGTTTAGATAAAAGGGAAAGAAAATAATCTTACATCTCAGGTTTCCCAGGGTTGCCACTGTCGCACTTTTGTGTTTTTTGTCACATTTCTTTGTTTATTGTCGCACGTATGACACGAAAAATCGTACTTTTCTACGGAAAGTCCAATTTTCCAAGGGAAAGTCACACAAAAGCGCGGTAGGTTTCTGTTTTCGCAACGAAAAACGATTTTAACAGATGGAAAAAAAACTATTGGCCAAATGTGATATTTCCGTATTATACTATTCATAATTGCTAGAGTAGCGTCTCTTCTTCGGTGGGGGTATGGGAATTGAGCAGCTGACGAGAAGAGACAGAGAATTTGAAAAATTCACATTCAACTAGCAAGCGAAGCGAAATACTGGAAACAACAACGCGTAGTGAGTTTGATTCAATTTAATCCTGTGTATTATCATGGCAGAGAGTAGGAACCAACAAAAACAGAAGAAAACAGGAAGACTAGCAGGCTATAGTTTTTCCTCTTCCTCAACATTTAAATACTAGTAGGCTACAATCTAGGCATTAATATAAGCTAAATCAGCTTGGTTGTTAAGTGACCTTTAAGCATGTTAAGTGACCTACTAACTTTAAGCATTAAACATAAATCGAGACTGAGCGGCATGCTCTGCTCTTTCTTAACCAATGATATCCTCGAGGGGGTGCTCTTTAAGGGAACCCCATATTGCTGTTTACAGCCACGGTTCTTGGAAGGCCACACATGCAAGGTCCAATCCAATGCCACCGAAGTGGAAGAATCTAAGATTATGGGTTCTTGTCCATTTGTTATTTGGATGCTCGCTAGTTTCCTTAATAGGATACTTGAATAGGATTCTTGAATAATAACAAATTCAGTCCAGTGATTTAACTTGAGCATAGGAATAGATTTGTTTTCGTTAAAAATGCCAATCATAGGCTTTAATTTATTGGTATAAAAGTCACTTATTACATAAATTAAATATCTGAACCGTGTTTCATTTGATTGGCATAATTTTCTGCTGATTTAACTTATTCACCAATTTGAATTTTCCCTAAATACAAAAGCATCAAAAGCTTGAAAATTAAGTTTTGCTTTGCAGCGTAGCCTAATTTATCGATTTACTTGTACATTATGTAAATCTGTTGTAGCCCAGTGGAATGATTCTCTGTCTGTCAATACAATATCAAGCCATCTCTGCCGCTGCAATGTTTGCCGACGGCCTTGTTACCTGTTAACAAAAAAAAAAAAAAAAAAAAAAAAAAAACAGCAACTAAAACGTCGAACCGACTCCCTATGCGCCAGAAATGGCTCTAGAGAATCTTTATCCTTATATCCTAACACTTAAAACTGCATAGGATCTCATTAAACCTTGGGTTTGTTTTAGTTGGCCCCAGTATAACACAGAACAGAAAGCAGAACATGGCTGCTGAAACTGTGCCGAAAAAGCAGAAACTTGCATCGAAACAGAAATCAAGAAATACAAAAAAAAGAGAATCTGAGAAATGGCTATGATCACGCAAAAAGAAATTATATTCAAAAATCTCCGACTCACCCGGGCATAACGAACGAGAAACGTCACTTTGAGATTGATTTTGAGAAACAGAGGCTCGGAGAAAGACAAGATCTGAAGTCAGTCATAATATTTGAAGATGTTTGGAAACGACTGCATGCCAAACCCGTTATCGAAGCAAGTCTGAAGTTGAAAGGATGAATCGTGAAAGAAGGTGGATAGCTTGATGCCGGTGCCAAAGTCAGTATTTCCAGACAGGTCTGTGAGCAAAAAACTGAGCCAAGGCCACACTAAAATAAGTTGGATCGGCCATCATATTTTATCACCCGTTGAAAGGGATGCACTGGTGAGTAAACTAAAAAATACAAAAGTTTCGTTGATCGTGGATGAATCGACTTACAAGTCTTATCAGAAAGTTTTGGTTGCCGATGCTACAGCGGAAAAACCGAAGACACTGATGCTCGATCACCTATCAAATTTCAGTTTATCATTGTAGAATCTGAGTAGCATTGGTTTTGATACCAGAAATGTTAGTACCGGCCAAAAAAAGGAATTAGACATAATTCTAAAAGAACTAGTCGCAGATATATTTATATTTTGTTGTACAAGTCATTCTTTCGCATTGCGGCCCTTGTATGCAGCCAAGACCCTGCTCGGCGGCCAAGACATTTTAAACGTGACCTGATTTCTTACATCGCTAATAGAATGAAAACGATTGATGAGTTGAGAACGTGCAGGAGTTTTGCCATGTTGAAAGCCACAAATCGCTACAGGTTGCAAGTACAAGGTGGCTCCGTTAGAGGCGGTTATTCTGGAAATTTTGGAGCAGTGAATGCCCTCTGACTATTCTTCAAAAACCACGGCGAAGAGGACTCAGCTGACGACAGAGCCGCGAAAGAAAAAGCGATTAAAATACTTACTTTCATGTGATCCTTGTACAAAGGCGTGTTTGTACTTTCTGGCGTTTACACTTCAGAAAGTGAATATCCTGAACAAAGAATTTCAGTCTGGATCGACCCAAATTCAATGACTGATCAAAAACTGCAGTCAGACCTACTTGTCCCTTTTCAAGTGCTTTATCCCGTCAAACTGTGTTGATAGTAAACATTTAAAGCTCGGGCTAAACACCATTTGCTGTTTAGCAGCCAAGAGTAACTCATGTCTGTTAACTACCCAGCAATTACAACGGGTTCTAGTAAACTGTTATTGTTTCTAGATTGAGCTCTGTCCCCAAACCAGCAAGCAAGTTAACCATAGTGATCCCGCTCTTCAAAATTTAAAAAGTCTAGACCCTGAAGAAGCATTGTCTGGTTATTGGTACGCCAATTCGTTTGATGGTGTGTTTCCCTAACATACTGGGAAGGTTCGAATCAGGAAAGGACAAGACTTGAAATAAAATTGACCACCAGTGGTGTTTATTTGCTGAAAGGAACCAAGAGGTACTTCTTGTTCTGGGGGAGAATTCTTTGAAAGACCCTGCAGAGTCCTGCCCGTCACTGAGAGATATTTTGCGGGATTTTCGTAGAGCTTAGCAATTTTGGGAAGAATTGTGCGCTGCCCCACTCAAGTGTAGGTGCAGAGCGGAAGTTTCCTGAACGTAACAGCCTCAAAACTAAGATCCGAAATAGACTTCTATTTGAGATCGTAGCCGACATTACGTACCTAAGCAGTACATGAGGAGGGAGAGCAATGGAAATCATCCACTTACATGGAATGTGTCGTCAAAAATACACCGACGGTACCAAACGTGGCAAGGGATTTCTAAGAAAAAAGAACGGGCTGTCTCTGTTGTTGCCAATTCAGCAGAAGAGATTGTATCTTTCGAGTAGCCCTAGCCACTCTTTCAGCTACTTATCTGCTCAGATCAATTTTGGTTCGTGTTGGTTGAGAATACTCACAGGACTTTTCTGTTCTTTTTTTCAAATACTGTAGTACCTACTTGAGAAACGACCGTCTTAAGCATGTGTTTTCCTTTTTACTTGGAGTTGCTTTGTGTTTTTATTTATACGAAAAAACGTTTGAAAACTTAGATTGTGCTTGTGATTTTACTTTATTTGAAAAAATAAAGATTTTTTGTATCTAGAAAAGTGTTAATTCACTGTAGTTGTTGCCTTTTAGCTTCGGTTCAACTTCAACGGTAGCACAAAAGGTCTATCACTAAGGTTGAATCACTCTTCCAGTGGTGTTCCCAACAATACAGTCTAGCTTTTTAGGTAGTCTTTGTCCAATTCTTCGGAGATGAACAAAGAATATCTTGGATTCCTATGATCTATGACCTATGACCAACTTTCCCGCTATTGCTTTTTTTCTGGAGTTGATTCACTTTCATGCTGAAGCTTAGAATTATCATTTAGTGGCATTAATAAGATTCTTTTCGTCTGCTTTGTAGAACACCGAGAAAAAAATTTCTAACTGTATTCACCATTCATTGCTTCGAAAAATACATTTAAGTTGCCATTTGGAGATATAATATTCTTATTCCGACAGTATATTTTCTGGTTCAAGGGCTGAATATATTTCCATCTTGTAAAGAACAGCTGCAAAGGTTATTAGTAATGGAATCGAGACCTCGTCCCTGACAATTTACGTCCTTGGTATTTATGATCTTTGGCCTAATAGATAATTCCGCGCGAAGGATCAAGATATCACAGGCAGCGCAATAGCGCTGCCTAAATAAAGAACGATGTGGGCACAATGTATTATTATTTTTTTTTTTTTTTTTTCATACCCGGGCACTTTGTATCAAAGGAGTTGTCGTAGAAACTTCGAAAAGGGCTCATTCGATCGGAAATTGGAGTGGCTATTGCCCTTTTTAATAGTCGAAAGTGATTGGAGGGCAACTAGCCCCCCCCCCCCCTACACCCATCATTCCCCCAAACACATCCAATCAAAATTTTGACATAGCCAGTTTGTTCAGCTTAGTTGATTTCCAGATAGAAAATATGTTTTTGAGGAGGACACTCCCCCACTACCCTCGGGGCAAGGGTTTTAAGTTATGTCCTGAGGGCATATAAGAACGATGTTGGCACAATGTATTATTTATTTTTTTTTTCTTTAGAGCAGGGCACTTCGTATCGAAGAAGTTGTCGCAGAAACTTCGAAAAGGGCTGATTCAATTGGAAATATCAACAACTTGTGCCCTTTTTAATATGTCGAAAGTGATTGTAAGGTAACTAGACCTCATTCCACGCCCCTCATTAGCCGAAACACACCTAATCAACATTTTGGTATAGCCATTTTGTGTAGTGGAATTGATTTTCAGATAGAAATTATATTTTTAAGGAGGACACTCCCCCAAAGCCCTCAGGGCAAGGGTTTTTAGATATGCCCTGAGGGCATATAAGCTATTTATAGAAGCCGATGTCGTAGAAACGTCAAAAAAGGTTCATTCGATTGTATATTCAAAGGGCTAGGGCCCTTTTTGGTAGTCAAAAGTGATTGGAGTGCAACTAGCCCCCCCCCCCCCCTCCAAGCCCATCAAACCCCAAACACACCCAATCAAAATTTTGAGATAGCGATTTTGTTCAGCGTAGTTGATTTCCAGATAGAAAGTATATTTTTGAGGAGGACACTCCCCCACAGCCCTCAGGGAAAGGGTTGTAAGTTAGATCCTGGGGTTATATAAGGTTTTTACGGAAAGAGTCATCGTTGAAATTTGAAGAAGGGCTTATTTGATTAGAAATTAAAATGGCTAGTGCCCTTCTTGTTAGTCAAAAGTGATTGGAGGGGGTATAACATCCCTTCCACGCCCACCATATTCCCAAACATCAAGTAAAAACTTTGAGATAGCCAATTCGTCCCACGACGTTCAAAGTTCAGGAAATTATATCTTTGAGCAGGACACTCTCCCCCACAGTCTTCAGGGCAAGGGTTATAAGTAATGTCCTGGGGGCATATAAGGTTTTTATTGAAATCTTTGTCGTAGATACTTGAAAAAGAGCTCATTCGATTTGAAATTCAAAGGGCTAGTGCCCTTTTTAATAGTGATTTGAGGGCAACTAACCCCCCTCTCACGCCCACTTTTTCCCCAAAGACATCCGATCAAAGTTTTTAGATAGCAATTTTATTCAACGTGGTTGAAAGTTTTGGAAATTAGGTATTTAGGGATGACAACCCCTCCCCCCATAGCCATCAGGACAAGGATTGTAAGTTATGCCCCGGGGGCATATAAAGTTTTATTGAAAGTGCCGTCGTAGAAACTTCAAAAGGGCTCATTCAATTGGAAATTGAAACGTCCAGAAACGTCCCGTGAGTATTCTCGACTAACACGAACCAAACTGATCTGAGCAGATGAGCAGCTGAGTAGGACAACTCGAAAAGTACAATCTCTTCGGCTGAATTGTCAACACCAGATACAGTCTGTTCTTTTTTCTTCAAAATTCCTTGCCACGTTTGGTACCGACGGTGCATTTTTGACGACACATTCCATGTAAGTGGATGATTTCCATTGCTCTCCCTCCTCACATAGTGCTTCGGTACGTAATATCGACTACGGTCTCAATTAGAAGTCTATTTCGGACCTTAGTTTTGAGGCTGTTAAGTTAAGGAAACTTCCGCTCTTCACCTGCGCTTGAGTGTGGCAGCGCACATAAATTTTTCCTAAAATTGCTAAGCTCTACGAAAATCCCACAAAATATCTCTCAGTGACGGGCAGAACCCAGCAGGGTATTTCAAAGAATTCTCCCCCAGAACAAGAAGTACCTCTTGTTTCCTTTCAGTAAGTAAACACACCTTGTGGTCAATTTTATTTTAAGTCCTGTCCTTTCCTGCTTCGAACTTTGTCAGTAGGTTAGAAAAACACCGTCAAACGAATTGGCGCACCAATAGCCAGACGATGCTTCTGCAGGGTCTAGACTTTTTAAATTTTGAAGAGCGGGATCACCATGGTTAAATTGTTTGCTGATTTTGGGACAGAGCTCAACCTAGAAACAATAATAAGTAATGATGTTTAGCCCGAGCTTTAAATGTTTACTATCAACACAGTTTGAAGGGATAAAGCACTTAAAAAGGGACAAGTAGGTCTGACTGCAGTTTTTGATCAGTCACTGAATTTCCGTCGATCCAGACTGAAATTCTTTGTTCAGGATATTCACTTTCTGGAGTGTAAACGCCAGAAAGTACAAACACGCCTTTGTACGAGGATCACATGAAAGTAAGTATTTTAATCGCTTTCTTTTTCGCGGCTCTGTCACCAGCTGAGTCCTCTTCGCCGTGGTTTTTGAAGAATAGTCAGAGGGCATTCCACTGCTCCAAAATTCCCAGAATAGCCGCCTCTAACGGAGCCACCTTGTACTTGCAACCTGTAGCGATTTGTGGCTTTCAACATGGCAAAACTCCTGCACGTTCTCAACTCATCAATCGTTTTCATTCTATTAGCGATGTAAGAAATCAGGTCACGTTTAAAATGTCTTGGCCGCCGAGCAGGGTCTTGGCTGCATACAAGGGCCGCAATGCAAAAGAATGACTTGTACAACAAAATATAAACATATCTGTGACTAGTTCTTTTAGAATTACGTCTAATCCCTTTTACTGGCTGGTACTAACATTTCTGGTATGAAAACCAGTATTACAGAAGAAAACAGCATTACGTTCGTTATGTCCGGATGAGTCGGAGATTTTTGAATATCATTCCTTTTTACTTGATCAATAGCCATTTCTCAGATTCTCTTCTTTTTTTTAAAGAATTTCTTTTTTTATTTATTTATTTTATTTTTTTATATCTGTGATTTTATCAGGGGGACAGGGGGGGGGGGAGGGGTAAAAGGTAAAAATATATCTAGACTATGAGTAACTTCTAGAAATGGTTTTAACAGATATTTTCATTTATAGTCTTCCCATGTGAAAGCTATCTTAAATTTTGACATAGTAAATTATTTCTTTTATTCTTAGTGTGGTAAATGTTTTTACTTTTATAACTTTAATAAATCAAATAATATTAACATTTTGATTACTAAATATCAGTATATGTATATTAAACTGACAATGCACATTCATTTGTATTTTTTCAGTAAAGTGCAAATTTTGTTCTGGCCTTGAGAACGCACAGGGGTTTTGCGCCCAAATTATGTTAATTTCTGCTCGTTTTGAGCTTGACTCAGTTATTTATTATAATTTCTGTTCGTTTTGGGTTTCATTTATTTATCGATGCTGATTTGTAGTAGTTTCACGCTTGGTAGATTATTTGATTTTATTTTTGCTCATTTTTTGTTTGATGGAGTTCTTTACTTTTCTTTCAAAAACTTATTTTGTGGAAAAAGCTTTTTTTAATTAATTTCTGTTCGTTTTATATTAACATAGTCTTTTCAGAGAAAAAGAAAATAATACTTTAAATCAAGATACTTAATACTTTTAAATTAAGAGCAGAAGTAGCCCCGAAAGTTTGAACATAATACCCTCAGTCGTTCTTGGAATACTGCTGAGATGCCTTATTGGCAATTAGCATCAACACAGTGCAATTTGATTTAATTTTAAGGCAACTTTTATTTTTAAAACATAATGGGCAATTGGGAGGGGGGGGGTGGGACGGTAGGAGGGGGATTAGTTGCCCTCCAATCACTTTCGACTATTAAAAAGGGCATCAGCCCATGGGCGCCCATAAGCTGAATTCCAGGGGGGGCAAACCTCGTCTAATTGGCACTTTTAGTGCTATATAATAGAAATCTCAGAACAAAAATATAAAAATAAGGCAGCATCATTCAGCCAGGGGGGGCCGGAGCCCCCCCCCCTATATGGGCACCCATGCATCAGCCCTTTCTATTTTCAATCGAATGAGCCCTTTTCGAAGTTTCCAAGACAACTACTTCGATACGAAGTGCCCTGGTCTAAACAACAACAACAAAACATAATACATTATACCCATATCGATCTTTACTATAAAAATGTCAAGCCTTCCAATCACTTTCGACTATTAAAAAAGGCACTAGGCCTTTCGATTTCCAATCGAATTAGCCCTTTTTGAAACGACAACACTTTCTATAAATACCTTATATGCCCCCAGGTAGACCCCGAAGCCGCGCCAAAAGGTCGGCGGCGCGTCGCCGAAGAAAAACAGCGGCGCGCCGGCGAACTTGCATCAGAGTATTGAAGCCACCCCTGATTCTAACGGTGGCGGCGTCACGAATAAACCGCCGTTTTTTTTGTTTTTTTTCTCATTTTTTTGGTTATCGATATCGACCTTCGGGCTTCAACCGTCATCCCGGCTAATCTGTGTCTTAAAAATGAATACTGTCATCTTGGGCTCGCCATGTATATCGGTTCATAGGAAGGAGAAGAAGAAATTTTTCTTGAAACAAAAATTCTACCTTCCACTTTAAAATTCTGTTCTTTCTGAATTCTCTTCATTTTTCTTTCTGATTTTTCGGATGAAAAGAGGTAGGTAAAAGAGCATTAGGCAATTCAGGATGCTGTCATAGGCAGCGCAATCGAGCTGTCTAAGTAAAGAACAATGTTGGCACAATGCATTATTTTTTTATTTTTTTTTCCATACCAGGGCAATTCGTATCAAAGGAGTTGTCGTAGAAACTTCAAAAAGGGCTCATTCGATTGGAAATTGGAATAACTAGTGCCCTCTTTAATAGTCGAAAGTGATTGGAAGGCAGCTAACACCCCTTCCACGCCCACCGTTACCCCAAACACATCCGATCAAAATTTTAAGATAGCCATTTTGTTCAGAGTAACTGATTTCCAGATAGAAAATATGTTTTTTAAGGAATTTATTTCTCAACCACCTCGTTGTTATAGGTTCCTAAGTTCTGCCTTTGGTTTACATGAAAGCGAGTTTGGCAAACAGTATTATTTATTATTTTTTTCTTGTATCAATGGGCATTTCATATCAAAGAAGTTGTTACAAAAAATTTGAAAAAGGTCAATTCAATTAGTGATTGGATTCGTTTGTGCCCTTTTTAATAGTCGAAAATGATTGGAAGGATTGACATTTTTATAGTAGAGATCGATGTGGGTATAATTTATCATTTTTTTGTTGCTGTTTTTGTTGTTTAGACCATGGCACTTCGTATCGAAGGAGTTGTCGTAAGAACTTCGAAAGGGGCTCATTCGATTGAAAATAGAAAGAGCTGAAGCCCTTTTTAATATTCGAAAATGATTGGAGGGAAACTAATCCCTTTTCCCACGCCCACCCTCCCATTTGCCTTTATGTTTAAAAAGTAAATGCTGCCTTAAGATTAAATCAAAATGCAATGTGTTAATACTAATTCCCAATAAGGCATCTCAGCAGTATCCCAAGAACGACTGAGGGTATTATGTTCAAACTTTCAGGTCTTCTTCTGATTTTAAAATTTGACCAAATCAAAATAGCGTAAGTGTATCTAAGCTATCAAAGAAAGTAAACAATTTTTTTTGCGAATGTTATCAAGTTTTCCATTTCAGGTCCACTAGAGGAGGTATGAAACTAAATTAAACACTAATATTTGTGTCCAGATTTGTAAAGTACATAATTTGTACTTTACTGACAAAAATACAAATGAATATGCATTGTTTGTTTAATATACATATACTGATATTTAGTAATAAAAATGTTAATACTATTTGATTTATTAAAGTTATAAAAGTAAAAACATTTATTTTTTTTTATTAAGGTGAAAACTTTGTTTTGGCCTTGGGAAGGTATAGGGGGTTTTGAGCACAACTTATGTTAATTTCTGCTCGTTTTGAGTTTGACTCAGTTATTTATTGTTATTTTTGTTCGTTTTGAAAAAGAAAGCCGCGAAAAAGAAAGCGATTAAAATACCACGTTTTTATCATCCACTCTGATTTAATATTATTTTGTTTTCCACTCCGTAGATATTGCGAACAGATTTTCCTATTGCATTCAACGCTCATTGCTGGAGAAAATAATAATAAATTACAACTTGGGGGAACAGTATTCTAATTCTCAAATAATATTTTCTGGAATTCAGATACAGCTAAACATCTGTCCATTTTACTAAAACACAATTGCAAAGTCCATTTAGTAGGAAAACTTAGACCTCGTGTCTGACATTTTACGCCATTTAACAGGTATAATCTTTGGTCTATTACCAAATAAAGCCTAGAATCAAGACAGGCATCTCCAAAAGAAGTTAGGTAGGGATAATAAGGGAAATGGGAGACATATAGGGGAGAAATATAGGGACATATAGGGGAGATAAGGGAATATGTAAATATTTCACATTCTCAAGGGGGCACGCACCCAAAGGTTCCCTCTAAGTATGTGCCTAGACCATATTGAACAAAAAATTAGGTATTAGAGTGTAAAATATAAAATTACTAAAAAAGTATAAAAGGCGTTAAAGTGAAGCAGTTACACTTTTTGACACTAGAAACTGCTGACAATTGAACATAGCTGAAACTCGACGGCTATCAGTGGATGTGTTAATTAAGTTCTACTTCAGCAGTGGTAATTCTAAAAGCGGCAAGTTAGATCAATTATAAGTTTTAAAGGAGACTGAAAAAACTGTAAACACTTTTTTTGTTTCCCCTTATTATTGACAAATAGTTTGTGCTGTTAAGAATTGTATTTAGTCTTCAAGATAAGACAATAATTTTTTTTTTTTTTTTTTTTTAAGCGTAAAGATCTAGCGCATTTCATTAAAGGGAATATGACATGTTTTTGGAAAGAAACAAAATTCCTAACTATTTTGAGACCTAGATGAGATTTGAGACACAGATTAAACCAATCGTTTGAGCGTAGTAGGATGGGTCGCAAATATCCCTTCGACAAAGTGTCACAAAATGCCTTTGGATTTACCACAGCCGATTTGACACATTAGCATTAATATTTCAGCTGCAGTTGAAGTGGCATAAAAATAAATAAATATATATATATATATATATATATATATATATATATATATATATATATATATATATATATATATATATATATATATATATATATATATATATTAATAAAAAAAATACAAATAAATGATCTCCTTTCATCTGTGAACAAAATTCACATGTCTTTTTTTTGGCTTATTAGCCTTTTGCTAACTCGTCCAACACATATACACACACACAAAATAATAATAAAATAAAATAAAAAATAGACCGTCCAACATTAATCACGAAATTTCAAGGCCAACTTCCCCGATATTGCTTTTGTTCTGGAGTTGATTCACTTTCATGCTGAAGCTTAAAATTACCATTTAGTGGCATTAACAAGATTCTTTTCGTCTGCTTTGTAGAACACTGAGAACAGATTTCTAACTGTATTCACCGTTCATTGCTTAGAAAAATACATTTAAGTTGCCATTTGGAGAAATAATATTCTTATTCCCACAGTATATTTTCTGGTTCAAGGGCTGAATATATTTCCATCTTGTAAAGAACAGCTGCAAAGGTTATTAGTAATGGAATCGAGACCTCGTCCCTGACAATTTGCGTCCATGGTATTTATGATCTTTGGCCTAAGAAATAATTCCGCGCGAAGGATCAAGATATATTTAATCAAGAAAGATACGACTCCTGTAATAAGAAATATAAAAAAAAAGTTAGTCCATTCTGGCAGAGACACAGGGGAATAGGTATTTTGTTCTCCTTCCCAAAAATATATAGAGATTTCTATGATTATTTCTTGAGTTTCTTTTATTCCCCATATAATTGACCTATTTTTTGCTTTTTCATATATTTGCCCTCTCTCGAAATATCTCCCTTAAATCGATTACTGCCTGCCTATCTGAACCTACTATAGTTAGTTTTTCTGGGGAATGCAAGGTTCACTCGACAGTACAGGGTTTTGTGACCCTACTCCAAGACCTTCAAATTGGTCGGTGCAAGAATGGTTAATGTACCAATAAGTTTGATTTAATGGGAGGTCATTGAAAAGGGGTAGAGCTCATGAGTTTCGCTCTGTACTGGGGTCTTACACCCTGAAACTCAAGCTCCAGCTTTTCAACAGTAGCGTTATCTCTGTACTATTGTGAGGGCGCAAATCATGGGCGGTGACTAGGCAACAAAAACAAGAAATTTGAGAATATCTATCTCAGATGAATCCTCGATAGTCACTAGACAGACAGAATCACCAAAGCTTTTATACAAGAAAAAACGAAACCATCACTTGTAACTGATAAAATTAAAAGCAGTTGATGACGTTATTAAGAGTATATGGTGAGAATGGGCACAAACTACCTACCACTTAATATTTGATGCTGGGTCCTTCCGGATTCAGAAGACACGGACGGAAAACTCTAGTCTACGCAAGTTTTATTAGTTTTTTTTACAAATTTCCTCAGGGCAAAAGTCTCGACTACGTATAAAAATTGATACTTAGATAAAACCCTTAAAAAACTAGTTAATAATCTTTGAAATAACGTGTCAAGTTTGGCGAAGCAATCTCTTGAGTTAACATACCAATAGATTTAAAGGCCAAATTAAACAAAATTATAGCCAAATTATATAATTTGCCAATTGACTTTCTATATTTCAATATATTTGAAATGAATGGATTTGAAAAGAATGAGAATTTGAGATGAATGAGATTTATATTTATTTTATTCATTTTACGTACTTAATTTACTAAATAATTTATTAATGATTTGACTATTCCTTGTGCTTTTCGAATCTTAAGTTTTTTTTTTCAAAATTTCCATATAGACTCCAGAATTTTTTTTCCGTTCAACAAACGCCATTCTGAGATGGATTTCTATTAAAGTCCACGCAGAAAAATTAGCCTTGAGCAATTAGTTTCAAGGCTTTGAGATTGGGGCATTGAAGATTCATTTCAAAACCATACCTACTTTAAATAGACAAGAAAAAGCACTTTCTATCTGATTCACTGGAATTAAAAAGTTGAGAGGGAACTTAATTCACCTATTACCGACTCATGACAGATATCGAACTGAAGGAAATCAGTTCAATTTCCGCAAGTAGTCTCACAAAATAAAAATCAAGATCCTAGACCAGAAGCAGAGTTTAGTTCTGGTCCCAATTGATGAGAAAAACAGATACTGCTTTATTGTTGATTTCTTTCTCGAAGAAGAAATCATTAAATAAAGCTTTATTTTTACCAATTTTTATCTATTTTTACTGTCTTTTCAAGGGGCAATGAATTAAGACAAGGCAAAATCTACTCTCAGCATTTCGTGTATCCTAAGATGTAAAATCCTTTTGACCCTTATCACACAAATTAAGACTGGGTTTAAAGTACCGCGTTTATCCTTTTACAGGTATTCTTCAGTGTTTCAATAAGCCATGCTTTTGACTATTTTTTTATTTTTTACCCACGCTTCTTTCTTTTTAAATACGGTGCCCGCTATTGCCAAAAACTACATATTGAGGTTTTTTTCAGTAATAATTGAATATTTAATATAACTTTCCACTTATCCAACTCGAACAATCAGGTTTCAGTTTCAGTCTTGAAAACTGATTTTATCTTTTGTTTTAACTATTTTTTCTAATTTTTTTTATGGCAAACTCTGGACAAGTGACGGAGAAAAATTACACCCTAGCATCTAAAGGGTGTTTAAAAAAAACACCGGATTTGAATCTGCTATAAATCGAATTTATTTATTTGAAACAATCAAAACAAAACACACCATTCTTTTAAGGAGATGTTGAGATTATAGGTGAAACACAATATCGGACATACGAACCCCCATGCTAGCCACTCACTCACTCAGACATTCCCCCATCATGCTAGCTACATTTGATGTTTTGACGCTGGCTCCAACACCTACTTCTGAAACACCCTGCTTGAACTGTAATTAAACAAAAACTTGCAATATGTACGATCAGAGAACCATAGTGACACCTTCAATAACCTCAACCTCACTAACAGCCTATTATTCTAAAGGCTGGCAATCAGCATCTTCTTTGAACCAGGTCGTACAGGATTCAAACCGTACGATTGGTGGACCAAAGTAGATCCATAGTCCGGCTTTTTTATATTTATGTAATAAATGTTAATTTCATTTATTCATATATAAGTGCAACATATAAAAAAGCCGGATTTGAAAAGCCGGACTACGAATCTATTTTGGTCCACCAATCGTACGGTTAATATAAAACGGTAATATAACGGTAATATAAACGGTAATATAAAAAGCATTCTGTATTATAATTCTGGCATATTTCCCCTGACAAGTTTACTCCCTGGAAACTTGACAAGTTTACTCCCTGGGCAAATTTTATAACATAAAGACCTTTCCCCTGGGGTTGTGGGGGGCGGGTCATGTTATACTCAAAGGCATAGTTATTTGGCCTTTCAACTATGATGAACAAAATGGTAATCTCAAAATTTTGATTCGACGATTTTGGGAAAAGGGGAGGGGGAAGGGGCCTAGTTGCCCTCCAATTTCTTTGGTATTTAATAATGGCATTAGACTAAAAATGGCTCAGAGACTCGTTTTTATTTGGTGGTGTAAGGATGGCCAGTGTGTGATATTATTGGTTTTTATTTATGAACTTAAAATATGCGATATATGGGTCCATGTAAATGATAAAAATCACATTAATCTGCTTTAATAAAAATTTTAAGGGTTAAAGCAAAGCAATTTCTTAATTTCGCCACTAGTTTTATAACTTTTTGAAGCCAGTTTTTTAAATTTTTAATTATGTTATAATAAAAAAACAGAAACAGCTACTTGATAAACGTCAATTGGGCAGTGGAAGAGGTAATTGCCCCCCTAGATCTTTAATGCCCCTCTAAATTTTGAAAAAAAAACTAGAATTTTAACTAGAACCTTCTAGAATTTTCATTGAAAAAAAGCTTTTTTAAGGATGTTTCTATTGGAAAAAAATAGACAAGACCACAAAATTAACACACTACCCCTTCCCCCAAGATTTCGAAAATTATATTTTTCTCTTCTTCCACAAAAACTTGTGAACTGACGGCCCTTAAATAAAATAACTATGTCTTTGATCAAGACTTGATGGGCAACAAAATCTTGGCAAGCTGTTAAGGTATACGTTCCCCTTAAACAAGCGATTTCGCAATAAGACTGCAGCTGTAACTTCCACCAGAAAAACAAGACATTTGCATCATTAGATTCACTAGTCTAAGATCTGTCCATTCACCGAGCCAGGACTAAGATATTACTTTGACATATTTTTTTTTTTTTTTTTTTTTTTTTTAGAGGAAGCTAAATTTGTTTAAAGCATAGGAACTGTTTTCCTTTGACAATTTCCAAGTAATATTTAAGTCATTTTAGAACTAAATAACGACTCGCACTGAATTTGAAACATGTATTTCGGTATATGGATAGAACTAAATCTCAGCTATACAATGATGGCAAAATTATCATCTTTCACACCAACACACCAAAAACTACAAAGAGAAAATAAACCTTAAGTTAGGTGAATAAATGGATCTACGACCCAAAGTAGGCCTAACCTACCCTGGTCTATCAAACAGTACGTGGTAACGAACTGTAAGTAAGGAGCGACCCGGCTCAATGGTAACCGAAACTCTAGAAAACGAGATTTTCATACTAATAGATACATCAAAAGAATCAGATTTAATGCTGATTTCAAATATATAAGTTTCATCAAGTTTAGTCCTACCCATCAAAAGTTACGCGCCTGAGAAAATTTGGCTGATTTTCGAAAAAAGGGGGAATAACCCCTACAAGTTATAGAACCTTAATGAAAATCACACCATCATCATATTCAGCGTATCAGAGAACCCTACTGCAGAGGTTTCAAGCCCCCCCTGCAGAGGTCCTATCTACAAAATGTAGAATTTTGCATTTTTTGCCAGAAGAAAGATCACGGATGGGTGTTTATTTGCTTTTTTTTATTTTTTTTTTTCCAGGGGTGATCGTATTGACCCAGTGGTCCTAGAATACCATGGGAGGGCTCATTGGAACGGAAATTAAAAGTTCTAGTTCCCTTTTTAAGTGACAAAAAAGTGGAGGGCAACAAGGCCCCCTCCCTCACTCATTTTTTCCCCAAAGTCACCCGATCAAAATTTTGAGATAGCCATTTTGTTCAGCATGGTCGAAAATATGATAACTATGTCTTTTAGGATGACTTAATCCCCCGAAGTCCCCTGGGGGACGGCTAAAAGTTTATGAAGTTTACCCAATGTTAACATAGTATTGGTTATTGGGAAGTATACAGACGTTTTCAGGGGGAAATTTTTCTTGTGGGTGAGGGTGGGGGGGGGCATGGGCGCCCATATGGGGGGGGGGGGCTGGGGGGCTCCCGCCCCCTCCCCCCCTGGCTGAATGATGCTGCCTTATTTTTATACTTTTGTTCTGAGATTTCTATTGTATAGCATTAAAAGTGCCAATTAGACGAGGTTTGCCCCCCCCCTGAAATTCAGCTTATGGGCGCCCATGGGGGGGGGGGGGTTGTGTGTGAGGAACTCTCCATGAAGGAAGTTTTCATGGGAGAAGGGACATTACTATGAAGGGGGTGCCGGATTTCCCAGCATTATTTCAAAAAAAGATCAGAAATTAAATAAAAAAAAACAAGTTTTTCAAATGAAATTAAGGAGCAACATAAAAACTTAAAATGAACAGAAAATATTACGTATATGATTGGGTTCACCCCCTAGTCAATACCTTGCTCTTTACGCCAAAGATTTTTTTGTACTTTCATAAGAGCTATTTATTCTAATTAACGGCCTTTGTGATTAAGGGGTAATTTTTAAAGAATTGGAACAAAATTCGAACTTTAGCTTAAAGAGCGGGGTATTGACTAGGGACGGGCCCCCTAATATACTTATTAAAAATATATGAATATAGAAGTTCGTTACGTAAGTTAATTCGTAAGTTATGTTTATTTGTTACTAATAAAAACGTTCTTAAACAAAATTAAACAAGTTTGGAGAAAGCCATTTAACCAAATAAAAATAAAATTAATATACAAATTTTGTTTTAATTATTCATGTACGGTGAGCCAAAATCAAAACCTGCATTAATTCAAAAACATTAAAAAATTAAATAAAAAAAACAAGTTTTTTAACTGAAAATAAGGAATGACGTTAAAACTTAAAACGAACAGAAATTATTCTGAACATGAAAGGGCGCCTCCTCAACGCCTCGCTCTTTACGCTAAAGTTTGACTTTCTCACAACTCTATTTTTTTTAAACAACAAAAAACTTTAGCGTAAAGAGCGAGGCGTTGAGGAGGAGACAGCCCCTTTCATATGCGGAATAATTTCTGTTCGTTTTAAGTTTTAACGTCGTTCCTTACTTTCAGTTAAAAAAATTGTATATATATATATATATATATATATATATATATATATATATATATATATATATATATATATATATATATATATATATATATATATATATATATATATATATATATATATATATATATATATATATATATATATATATATATATATATATATATATATATATATATATATATATATATATATATATATATATAGAAAATTCTATATAGAAAATTCTATATAGAATATATATAGAAAATTCTTTTAATGTCCTTTGGACTTAAATGTGAAATAATCAGTAATTAATAAGCAATAAAAAACAAGTTAAAATTAACTTGGGTGTGATAATTCAAAAGGCGTTATGTTGTAAAACACACAATGTACAGAATAAAGTACAAACTTAAAAAATGTTTACTCCTGTTCACGTATGTTTACTGAAAAATATGTTTTAATTCAAAAAAAAAATTGCTATAGCTATTTTGACTGTTAATACCAACCAGCTGTTTATACTCAAAATGCGTTCAAGGCCTCAAATACATCAATATTGCAAAAATAGTTTATATATCAAAAGTTCTACAACGTAATTATTTTTACAAGTCAGAAAAGGGGATATAAAACCCTTTTGAAAAAAACTTTAAAAAGGCATATTCCGCAAGGGAAAGTGGGGGAGGAGGGCTTTAACCTTTCTCCACCATTAAAGTCTCAAGGTTTTGACGATCTACTCTGTTTTTTCTTATGTTTTCCAAATAATCCATTCATTTTCCAGGTTTTTCGAAGTCACGCTTTTCCCCCTTTTTAGAAACAAAATCTTTTGTACCCGGCTGCTTCAAAGCGTTTTCAGATCCAAATATGATATGAAAGAATGGACCGAGCCAATCAATTCAACGTATTGCGTTTAAGAATTTAGACTAAAAAAAGTATCATATATTGTCTTCCGTATTAGTTAAGCCAAAATGTCAAGCAATTTCCCAAGGGGAGTGGGTATGGGGGAGGGGTCGAAACACTACGAAAATAAACTTTAGGTCTTTGTCTTTCCGGTGGTTTATTCAATTTCAACTATGGGCAGCATTCATCAAAAGCAAAAAAATAAAAAATAAAATAAAAAAAACACTCACAAATGTCAAAAAATGCCAAAAATACGATGAAGTCAACTTACCCAGACTGTGTATATTCTTGCATAAGTAAAGCAACTTTTTGCACAAGACGAGTAGTGGGGATTTCTTCTCTGTAGGTGTACATGTAGTCCTCTGCCATTTTTCTGGCTTTTCGAACCAAAAGACGAAAGTCAGGCCCCATTCCTTGATAAGCAAAGGAATCAAATCAATGATTAAATCCGATCAAGATTCATGCTTGAAAGTATATAAACCTTCGGCTCTCAAATTATATCATAGGCAGCGCTAGCGCGCTGCCTAAGTAAAGAACGATAGTAGAGAGGGGTCAGGAGGTACAAACGGGACTCCTTATATGGGCATAGAATGCTGACGGGACTCCAAATAAGGGCATAGCCTCCCTAGGGAGAAAGATTACGTAATGGGGTCAATGACCTCTTTTTCCAAGGTCGATTTATTTGATGTTTCTATGTGTAATAACTCCGGGGCGAAGGTTGCACATGCGCATTGAATTCTAACGGGAAACAATGTTATTGATCTAGGACTCGAGGGGGAAGTGAATATCCGAGAACTTGATTGCGTAATCGATCGCGAATGTCATGGTGTCCAGAAATAGTATTTGTTGTTGTTGTAAGTGCACACTCTCAGCGAATGCTATGATCCAGAAATAGTATTTGTTGTGGTTTTGGTCATGTACATGCACGAGGCTAATGTCATGGTGTCCTGAAATAGTATTTGTTGTTGTTGCTATCGAGCCAAATGTTAAGACTTTCCCGGAAACAGTTAGATCACATGTGTCCTTCTCAGCCAATCAGCGATTCGGATACATCCTCCTTCTCAGCCAATCAGAGGCCTGCTTACATATGATTTCCCCGTTACATAACAATTCGCCCTTGAGATTTCATATATAACGGGCATGCAATGTGATTAAATTATCAGAAAGTATTTTGACGCTGTGTAAACAACAATGGATAATATTGATGAATTAGAAGCCGTGGCAACTTCAATTTACCATGTAAGTACATTTTTTATTTTCAAACGAATTTTCCATGGACATCCTCCAGTATATTCAGCTAAAACATAAATATATTCCTTTTCCCCAACCCCCCCCCCCCCACATACAATACAAACATCACTTTACAATCTTTATACTAACTAGGAAAACATAAAATATATTCTTTTTACCCTAACCCCATCCCCCATTGTTTTACAATCAAATTCTCGCAAAAAGAAATAATTTTCTTTTCGTTAAAGTTTGAATTTTCTCTATTGTGATTTAGTGTCTACTGACTTCTGTCAATTTTTAATGTAAATGCCGTTCTGTTTTGACACATGGCTCTCCGGTGCGAGGCATATAATTAGCTCTGACCCTTTTTAGAGCATTTCCTGCTCATTAGCAGTTTAGTTTCCAAAGATTTCACAGATTCAAAAGGACACGACTAAAAACATGTTTTTATTTATTGGATAACTGAAAAAGAATCATAGCTCAGATCAATGCTTCGATGTTTGACTAAATATACACATTTTCAACGTTTAGTATTAGGAGGGGGGATTTTCTTCAAAGAAACTAGACCGGCTTTTGAACGGCTCAGTGAGCTGTAATTCTCAGATTCAAAAGGATGCGATATCAGTCGCTGTGGGGAGGGGGTATTTGTCCAGGTCGTTTCTCCGGGGTTATTGGCCGTGGGGGTGATTGTCCGTGGGCTGTATTTTCTGGGGGTAGGGTAAATACCAGCTATCGTAAAAGGATATGGAAAGATAAAAAACAGCGTTAATACTTTAAATGCATCAAACAAGGCATGCTCAATACAGATTAAAACCAGAAAAGAACAGAAACGTCTAAAAATAAGAAACTAGGCTGACTTATATAGCCCGGCCTTTGACTGGCTCAGTGAGCTGTAATTCTCAGATTCAAAAAAAGGATGCAATTAGTATATTTCACGAAATTTTTTTACGTTGTGCTTTCTTAGTGATAAACTAAACAAAATTATATGGATGATGATACTAACTTTCTTTCTATAAAAAGGGGCATATTATTTTGAAACTAATTTTTTCTCTTCTTTTTAAGCCCAATTATGAAGAATGTATGGCACCTCCTTCCAAGAAAGCCAGAGATGACGAGACAGCCCCATCAGTGCCAGTCCCAATGCAGCCTGGGTTTAAGTTAAAGAGAGAGTGGACGGCTTCTTATAATATGGTGAACCATGCCGAAGCGCAAAATCATGAAATAGCCGGCCCAGTTTCGCAAGAACATAGCGATGTCGCCCCGTCCACCCTCCAGCATGCACTACCTGGTCCTTCGGGTGCCCAAGTGCAGCCGGGATATGCACATGTACTTATTTTTTCCTACCTTTCTATTTATTCATTTTTCAGTCCTTTTCAATCCCATTATAAACTTATCTCTGTGAGATATCACCCCCCCCAACCATTGTTTTAAATTTATCTCCCTCGGAGATATCTAAATGTAATTTTTTACAATGAAACCACTCTTTCTCTGCCCCCCTCCCTCGGAGATATCTAAATGTAATTTTTTGCAAAGAAACCACTCTGTTCTAATCTTTGTTATCGCATCAATATCTCATAAGCGAATATTTTTAGGTAATTTCTATTAATAATCACCGCCTTTGAAACTCAAAATGCTATTTTTTCTAATATTTGATATTTTCTCTGTTGCTATCTCTTCGACGTTATCTCATAAGCGAATATTTTTCATGGGTAATTTCAATTAATGCTCACCATTTGAAACTCAAAATCCCCCTATTTTTCACAAATGATTATCACATAGTTTCAAGAGAAGGAACTGAGTGAGATTATTCACATTTATCTATTTGTCACATATGGTTCCTGTAATTTTCGCAAGGATATTTTAAGATAACTTTCAATCTTAAAAACCCTTGCCAATATTTTAGTGATGTAGAGACATTCCTCAATAAGAATTAACGGTTCTCGAATTTAATTGTACTGTTTCCCAGAGAATACGCTTGGAAACAGAACAGACACGAGATTAAAAATAATCTAGGCTCATTTGGAGTCATAGACAACCTGTACGGGGAGTAGGCGAAACGACTTATGCCGCCTAACAATACGGTTTTTTGGGACATTATGTAAATAACCAGAACCCGGAATGCGCCGATGGGTCCGGGGAGTGCTGTGGGGGCAAGGTGAGGGACGCGCCGGGGGGATGCGCCACGGGTCAGGGAAGTGCCACAGGGATGCGCCACGGGTCAGGGAAGTGCCACTGGGATGCGCCACGGGCCCGAGAAGCATCGCGGGAAGCGCTGCGGGGCCCGAGAAGCGCCACGGGGATGCGCTGTGGCTCCGAAAAGTGCCGAAAAAAAAAATTAGGGGGGGGAGTTAGCAATTTTAATAGTGACAAAATTGAAATGAAAAGATACTTGTTTCTTACTTCAGTGTCTAACCATTTCTCTTCGAAATTTAGCGATTTTAGCTTTAACAATTTTCCTAAATTTAGGGGAGGGGCGTGAATCCATGATTTTTGTTGGGGAGGGGGTTAGCACTTTTAATAGTGACAAAATAGAAATGAAATTTAATTTAAACACTTTTTTTTTTCAGATATAATGATGTTTGGTGTGATTGACACAGAATATATTGGTCTGAAATATTCCGCAACTGGCATTATATTCGAAGCAGCTTTCTTACTCCTAGACAATCAACGACGTGAAATTCATTGCTATAAATGGAACATCAGATACAATATGTATGAGTACGAGAAAAACAGATGGAGTCCAACACTAAATTTTATAAATCGAAATGGCTTTTACGCTAAAACCATACGACCACATAATGAAAATAGCTATGAAATAAAACATGTACAAGAGGCAATTCAGGAAATATGCAGTTATTTTGGTTTGCAAACTGTTTATGTTAAGGGAAACGTGCCAACTGATAAACTCTTACTAGAAAAATGTGATAAAAACATAGCATTATTCAATTTAGAAGACTTCAAATGTGAGAAATACCTGCATTCAGTCCATGACCCAGAAGATGACGTTAGATATTTCGCTAAATGGATACCGGAAAAGATACCTGACATGGAAAAATGCATCAGATATCCAAAGTCCTAAACTTGCTCCTCCTCATATCAAATGGATTAAGCTTCTTTTTTTTTTAAATATGTCATTATTTTTTTTCAAATGTTTTAAATATGTTTAAGCAATAAATATCTTAAGCCTCAACCGTTTTTATTCTTTAGAATAGTCCATCGCCATGAAAATTATACTTTCAGATTCAACATGCCAGGGAACACACTTTCAAGTTCAGCATGTTGGAGAACCCTAAATAGTAACCCCTAAATAGTTAAGTTAACACTAAATGGTTAAAGAATTTTTCTGAAATTATCTTAAGCCTGAGACGTTTTTATTATTTATAATAGACCTTCACCACGAAAATTAGACTTTCAGATTAAACATGCCAGGGACAACACTTTCAAGTTCAGCATGTTGGAGAACCCTAAATAGTTATCCATAAAAAGGTAAGTTAACTCTAAAAGGTTAAAGAATTTTTCAGAAATTATCTTAAGCCTGAGACGTTTTTATTCTTTAGAATAGTCCATCGCCACGAAAATTAGACTTTCAGATTCAACATACCAGGGAACACACTTTCAAGTTCAGCATGTTGGAGAACCCTAAATAGTCACCCCTAAAATGGTAAGTTAACCCTAAAAGGTTAAAGAATTTTTCTGAAATTATCTTAAGCCTGAGACGTTTTTATTCTTTATAATAGTACATAGCCACCAAAAATATACATTCAAATTCAAAAAGCCAGGGAACACACTTTCAAGTTCAACATGTTGGAGAACCCTTAATAGTCATCCATAAAAAGGTAAGTTAACCCTAAAAGGTTAAAGAATTTTTCTGAAATTACACTTTCAGATCCAGTATGTCAGGGAACACAGTTTCAGGTTCAGCATGTAGGAGAACCATAAATGCTCATCCCTAAAAAGGTAAGTTAACCCTAAATGGTTAAAGCATTTCTCTATTTATGTAGAGTTTCAACTAGCTATGGCTAAGTTTGTTAAAGACAAACTATTTTCTTGCGAAAACACACAAAATCAGAAAAAATTTTAAATGTACCTTTAGTACCTACGAAATTAGAATTAAATTAATATAATTATGCTGATTTTCATATATATTTTTATATGATTTATAAAGAATATATATTTTCTTTATAAAACACAAAACATCAGAAAAAATGTTCAATTTTACTTTAGTACCTACGCAATTAGGCTTAAATGAATATATTTATGCAGAGTTTTAACTAGCTATGGCTAAGTTTTCTAAGGACAAGCTATTTTCTTGCGAAAAAACACAAACTCAGAAAAAAATTTACAATGTTCCTTTAGTACCTACGCAATTAGGCTTAAATGAAGATATTTATGCAGAGTTTCAACTAGCTATGGCTAAATTTGATAAAGACAAGCTATTTTCTTGCGAAAACACACAAAATCAGAGAAAATATTTAATGTTCCTTTAGTACCTACGCAATTAGACTAAAAATGAAGATATCTATGCAGAGTTTCAACTATCTATGGCTAAGTTTGCTAAAGAGAAGCTATTTTCTTGTGAAAACACACAAAATCAGAAATAATTTTCAATGTTCCTTTATTACCCTAGCAATTGTGCTAAAAATGAAGTTATTTATGCAGAGTTTCAACTATGTATGGCGGAGTTTTATAAATACAAGATATTTTATTGTGAAAACACACAAACTCAGAAAAAAATGTAAAATGTTAGTAGATAAACGAAACTATTGGGCTAAAAATTAAGTAATTTATTAAGAAATTAAACTAGCTTTGGCTACGTTTTCTAAAGACAAGCTATTTTCTCGTGAAAACACACAAAATCAGAAAAAAATTTTCAATGTTCCTTTAGTACCCTCACAATTAGACTAAAAATGAAGATATTTATGCAGAGTTTCAAATAGCTATGGCTATGTTTGATAAAGACAAGGTATTTTCTTGTGAAAACACACAAAATCAGAAAAAATGTTCAATGTTCCTTTAGTACCTACGCAATTAGACTAAAAATGAAGATATCTATGCAGAGTTTCAACTAGCTATGGCTATGTTTGCTAAAGATAAGCTATTTTCTTGTGAAAACCCACAAAATCAGAAAAAATGTTCAATGTTCCTTTAGTACCTACGCAATTAGACTAAAAATGAAGATATTTATACAGAGTTTCAACTAGCTATGGCTAAGTTTGCTAAAGACAAGCTATTTTCTTGCGAAAACACACAAAATCAGAAAAAATGTTCAATGTTTCTTTTAGTACCTACACAATTATGCATAAATGATGATATTTTTGCAGAGTTTCAACGAATTATGACAAAGTTTGATAAAGATTATATATTTTCGTTCTAAAACACACAAACTCATAAAAAATATTCAATGTTCCTTGAGGACCTACACAATTAGAATAAAAATTAAGATATTTATGCAGAGTTTCTACTAGCTCTGGATAATTTTGCTAAAGACAAGCTATTTTCTTGCGAAAACCCACAAAATCAGAAAAAATGCTAAATGTTCCTTTAGTACCCTCACAAGTAGGCAAAAAATTAAATTTTTTATATTGATTTTCAACTATCAATGGCTATGTTCTATAAACACAAGGTATTTTCTTGCGAAAACACACAAAATCAGAAAAAAATTTTCAATTGTTCTCGAGTACCATCACAAATTGGATAACAAGTAATATATCTTTGCAGATTGTCAACTAGCTATGGCTAAGTTTGCTAAAGACAAGCTATTTTCTTGCGAAAACACACAAAATCAAAAAAAATGTTCAACGTTCCTTTAGTACCTACACAATTAGGCTGAAAATGATGTTATTTATGCAGAGTTTCAACTAGCTATGGCTAATTTTGCTAAAGACAAGCTATTTTCTTGAGAAAACACACAAAATCAGAAAAAATGTTAAATGTTCCTTTAGTACCTACTCAATTTGGCTGAATTGAAGATATTTTTGCAGAGTTTCAACTATCTATTGCTAAGTTTGCTAAAGACAAGCTATTTTCTTGCGAAAACACACAAAATCAGAAAAAATGTTCAATGTTCCTTTAGTCCCTACGCACTTAGGCTTAAATGAAGATATTTATGCAGAGTTTCAACTAGCTATGGCTAAGTTTGCTAAAGACAAGCTATTTTCTTGCAAAAACACACAAAATCAGAAAAAAAATGTTCAATGTTCCTATAGTACCTATGCAATTAGGCTGAAATGAAGATATTTATGCAGAGTTTCAACTAGCTATGGCTAAGTTTGCTAAAGACAAGCTATTTTCTTGCGAAAACACAAAATCAGAAAAAATATTGTTAGGTTAGGTTAAGTTAGATTAGGTTAGGTTAGCCTACGTATGCGCGCATATAGGTTAGGTTAGGTTGGATTAAGTTAGGTTAGGTTAAGTTAGGTTAGGTTAGATTAAGTTAGGTTAGGTTAAGTTAGGATAGGTTAGATTAAGTTAGGTTAGGCTAAGTTAGGTTAGGCTAGGTTAGTCTACGTACGCGCGCGTACGTAGGCTAACCTAGCCTAACAAAACTTAGCCTAACCTAACTTAATCTAACCTATCCTAACTTACCCTAACCTAACTTAACCTATCCTAACCTAACTTAACCTAACCTAACTTAATCTAACCTAACCTAACCTAACCATATGCGCGCGTACGTAGGCTAACCTAACCTAATCTAACTTAACCTAACCTAACAATATTTTTTCTGATGTTGTGTGTTTTCGCAAGAAAATAGCTTGTCTTTAGCAAACTTAGCCATAGCTAGTTGAAACTCTGCATAAATATCTTCATTTCAGCCTAATTGCATAGGTACTAAAGGAACATTGAACATTTTTTTTCTGATTTTGTGTGTTTTCGCAAGAAAATAGCTTGTCTTTAGCAAACTTAGCCATAGATAGTTCCCTGGTATGTTAAAAGTGTGTTCCCTGGTATGTTGAATCTGAAAGTCTAATTTTCGTGGCGATGGACTATTCTAAAGAATAAAAACGTCTCAGGCTTAAGATAATTTCAGAAAAATTCTTTAACCTTTTAGAGTTAACTTACCTTTTTATGGATAACTATTTAGGGTTCTCAAACATGCTGAACTTGAAAGTGTGTTCCCTGGCATTTTGAATATTAAATTCTAATTTTCGTGGCTATGGACTTTAATATATAATAAACTCGTCAATTTCAGTGGTTAGGGTAAGAAAAAGACAATCCAAACGGAGGTGAAACGGCCCTGTTTAGGTGTGACTTGGTAGTGTTCTCGGTCACGCTTAACTGGACATTGTGGTTAATCGTAGGTTTTCTAGGGCTCTATTATATCAATTTCTACTAACATTTATACAGATTAAAGACTTATTAGGCTTAAGATATTCATTTCTTAAACATATTTAAAACGTTTGAAAAAAAATAATGACATATTTAAAAAAAAAGAAGCTTAATCCATTTGATATGAGGAGGATCATGTTTTGGGATTTGGATATCTGATACATTTTTCCATGTCAGGTATCTTTTCCGGTATCCATTTAGCGAAATATCTAACTTCATCTTCTGGGTCATGGACTGAATGCAGGTATTTCTCACATTTGAAGTCTTCTAAATTGAATAATGCTATGTTTTTATCACATTTTTCTAGTAAGAGTTTATCAGTTGGCACGTTTCGCTTAACATAAACAGTTTGCACACCGAAAAAACTGCATATTTCCTGAATTTCCTCTTGTACATGTTTTATTTCATAGCCATTTTCATTATGTGGTCGTAGGGTTTTAGCGTAAAAGCCATTTCGATTTATAAAATTTAGTGTTGGACTCCATCTGTTTTTCTCGTACTTATACATATTGTATCTGATGTTCCATTTATAGCAATGAATTTCACGTCGTTGATTGTCTAGGAGTAAGAAAGCTGCTTCGAATATAATGCCAGTTGCGGAATATTTCAGACCAATATATTCTGTGTCAATCACACCAAACATTATTATATCTGAAAAAAAAAGTGTTTAAATTAAATTTCATTTCTATTTTGTCACTATTAAAAGTGCTAACCCCCTCTCCAACAAAAATCATGGATTCACGCCCCTCCCCTAAATTTAGGAAAATTGTTATAGCTAAAATCGCTAAATTTCGAAGAGAAATGGATAGACACTGAAGTAAGAAACACTTATCTTTTCATTTCTATTTTGTCACTATTAAAAGTGCTAACTCCCCCCCCTAAATTTTTTTTTTTTCGGCGCTTTTCGGAGCCAAAGCGCATCCCTGTGGCGCTTCTCGGGCCCCGCATCGCTTCCCGTGATGCTTCTCGGGCCCGTGGCGCATCCCTGTGGCACTTCCCTGGCCCGTGGCGCATCCCTGTGGCACTTCCCTGACCCGTGGCGCATCCCCCGGCGCTTCCCTAACCTTGCCCCACAGTACTTCCCGGACCCACCGGCACATTCCGGGCTCCGGTTATTTACATAATGTCCCAAAAAACCGTATTGTTAGTTGGCATAAGTCGTTTCACCTACTCCCCGTACAGGTTGTCTATGACTCCAAATGAGCCTAGATTATTTTTAATCTCGTGTCTGCTCTGTTTCCAAGCGTATTCTCTGGGAAACAGTACAATTAAATTCGAGAACCGTTACTTCTTATTCAGGAATGTCTCCATCACTAAAATATTGGCAAGGCTTTGTAAGATTGAAAGTTATTTTAAAATATCCTTGCGCAAATTACGGGATCCATATGTGACAAATAGATAAATGTGAATAATCTCACTCAGTTCCTTCTCTTGAAACTTTGTGATATTCAATTGTGAAAAATAGGGGATTTTGAGTTTCAAATGGTGAGCATTAATTGAAATTACCCATGAAAAATATTCGCTTATGGGATAACGTCGAAGAGATAGCAACAGAGAAAATAGCAATGATTAGAAAAAATAGCATTTTGAGTTTCAAAGGCGGTGATTATTAATAGAAATTACCTAAAAATATTCACTTATGAGATATCGAAGCGATAACACAGATTAGAACAGAGCGGTTCCTTTGCAAAAAATTACATTTAGATATCTCCGAGGGAGGGGGAGGCAAGAGTGGTTTCATTGTAAAAAATTACATTTAGATATCTCCGAGGGAGATAAATTTAAAACAATGGTTGGGGGGAGGGGTTAATATCTCACAGAGATAAGTTTATATTGGGATTGAAAAGGACTGAAAAATGAATAAATAGAAAGGTAGGAAAAAATACTTACATTTGCATATCCCGGCTGCACTTGGGCACCCGAAGGACCAGGTAGTGCATGCTGGAGGGTGGACGGGGCAACGTCGCTATGTTCTTGTGCGACTGCGCCGGCTATTTCACGATCTTGCATAGCTTCGGCAGGGTTCACCATATTATAAGAAGCCGTCCACTCTCTCTTTAACTTAAACCCAGGCTGCATTGGGGCTGGCACTGATGGGGCTGTCTCGTCATCTCTGGCTTTCTTGGACGGAGGCGCCATACATTCTTCATAATTGGCCTTAAAAAGAAGAGAAAAAATTAGTTTCAAAATAATATGCCCCTTTTTATAGAAAGAAAGTTAGTATCATCATCCATATAATTTTGTTTAGTTTATCACTAAGAAAGCACAACGTAAAAAAATTTCGTGAAATATACTAATTGCATCCTTTTTTTGAATCTGAGAATTACAGCTCACTGAGCCGTTCAAAAGCCGGCCTATATAAGTCAGCCTAGTTTCTTGTTTTTAGGCATTTCTGTTCTTTTCTGGTTTTAATCTGTATTGAGCATGCCTTGTTTGATGCATTTAAAGTATTAACGCTATTTTTTATCTTTCCATATCCTTTTACGATAGCTGGTATTTACCCTACCCCCAGAAAAAACAGCCCACGGAACATCACCCCCACGGACACTAACCCCGGCGAAAAGACATGGCAAAATACCCCCTCCCCACAGCGAATGATATCGCATCCTTTTGAATCTGAGAATTACAGCTCACTGAGCCGTTCAAAAGCCGGTCTAGTTTGTTTGAAGAAAATCCCCCTCCTAATACTAAACGTTGAAAATGTGTATATTTAGTCAAACATCGAAGCATTGATCTGAGCTATTATTCTTTTTCAGTTATCCAATAAATAAAAACATGTTTTTAGTCGTGTCCTTTTGAATCTGTGAAATCTTTGGAAACTAAACTGCTAATGAGCAGGAAATGCTCTAAAAAGGGTCAGAGCTAATTATATGCCTCGCACCGGAGAGCCATGTGTCAAATCAGAACGGCATTTACATTAAAAATTGACAGAAGTCAGTAGGCACTAAATCACAATAGAGAAAACTCAAACTTTAACGAAATGAAAATTATTTCTTTTTTCGAGAATTTGATTGTAAAACAATGGGGGATGGGGTTAGGGTAAAAAGAATATATTTTATGTTTTCCTAGTGAGTATAAAGATTGTAAAGTGATGTTTGTATTGTATGTGGGGGGGGGGGGTTTGGGGTAAAGGAATATATTTAAGTTGTAGCTGAATATAATGGAGGATGTCCAAGGAAAATTCGTTTGAAAATAAAAAATGTACTTACATGGTAAATTGAAGTTGCCAAGGCTTCTAATTCATCAATATTATCCATTGTTGTTTACACAGCGTCAAAATACTTTCTGATAATTTAATCACATTGCATGCCCGTTATATATGAAATCTCAAGGGCGAATTGTTATGTAACGGGGAAATCATATGTAAGCACGTCTCTGATTGGCTGAGAAGGAGGATGTATCCGACTCGCTGATTGGCTGAGAAGGAAACACGTGATCTAACTGTTTCCGGGAAAGTCATAACATTAGGCTCGAGAGCAACAACAACAAATACTATTTCTGGACACCATGACATTCGCCTCGAGCATGTACATGACCAAAACAACAACAAATACTATTTCTGGATCATAACATTCGCTGAGAGCGTGCACTTACAACAACAACAAATACTATTTCTGGACACCATGACATTCGCGATCGATTACGCAAATCAAGTTCTCGGAAATTCACTTCCCCCTCGAGTCCTAGATCAATAACATTGTTTCCCGTTAGAATTCAATGCGCATGTGCAACCTTCGCCCCGGAGTTATTACACATAGAAACATCAAATAAATCGACCTTGGAAAAAGAGGTCATTGACCCCATTACGTAATCATTCTCCCTAGGGAGGCTATGCCCTTATTTGGAGTCCCGTCAGCATTCTATGCCCATATAAGGAGTCCCGTTTGTACCTCCTGACCCCTCTCTACTAACGATGTGGGCATAATGTGTTTTTTTTCCATACCCGGGCACTTCGCATCAAAGGAGCTGTCGTAGAAACTTCGAAAAGGGCTCATTCAATTGGAAATTGGAGTTGCTAGTGCCCTTTTTAATAGTCGAAAGTGATTGGAGGGCAACTAGCCCCACCCCCCCCTTACGCCCATCATTCCCGCAAACACATCCAATCAAAATTTTGAGATAGCCATTTTGTTTAGCGTGGTTGATTTCCACATAGAAAATATATTTTTGAGGAGGACACTCCCCCATAACCCTCGGGTCAAGGGTTTTAAGTTATGCCCAGGGGGCATAACTTAAAACCCTTCAACTACGCTGAACAAAATGGCTATCTCCAAATTTTGATTGGATGTGTTTGGGGAAATGATGGGCGTGGGGGGGGGGCTAGTTGCCCTCCAATCACTTTTGACTATTAAAAAGGGTACTAGCCCTTTGAATTTCGATTCGAATGAGCATTTTTTGAAGTTTTTACGACAACGCCTTCTATAAAAACCTTATATGCCCCCAGGGCATAACTTAAAACCCTTACCCTGAGGGTTGTGGGGGAGTGTCTTCCTCAAAAACATATTTCCTATCTGGAAATCAACTACGCTGAACAAAATGGCTATCACAAAAATTGGATTGGATGTGTTTGGGGGAATGATGGAAGGTGGGGGGGGCTAGTTGCCCTCCAATCACTTTTGACTATAAAAAGTGGGCACTAGAACTCAATTTCCAATTGAATGAGCCCCTTTTCAAGTTTCTACGACGACCCCTTCCATATGAAGTGCCCTGCTCTAAAGGACAAAATAATACATAGTACATTGTGCCAACATTGTTCCTATATGAACTCCGGGCATAACTTAAAACCTTTGCCCCAAGGGTTGCGGGGGATTGTCCTCCTCAAAAACATATTTTACTATAAGAATAATAACTATGCTGAACAAAATGGGTCTCTTCAAATTAGGATTAGACATGGGGGCGGGACTGATGGGCGTGGGGGGGGGGGGGCTAGGAGCCCGCCTATCACTTTCGACTATTAAAAAGGGCACTAGAGCTCTCAGTTTCCAATCGGATGAGCCCCATTTGAAGTTTCTTCGACGACCCCTTCCATATGAAGTGCCCTGCTCTAAAGGAAAAAAATAATGCATAGTACATTGTGCCAACATTGTTCTTATATGCCCTCAGGGCATAACTTAAAACCCTTGCCCCGAGGGTTGTGGGGGAGTGTCCTCCTCAAAAACATATTTTCTATTTGGAAATAAACTATGCTGAACAAAATGGCTATCTCAAAACGAATAGAAATTATAATAAATAGCCGAGTCAAACTCAAAACGAGCAGAATTTAACATAAGTTGGGCTCAAAACCCCTATGCCATCCCAAGGTCAGAACATAATTTGCACTTTACTAAAAAAAATACTGAAAATGTAGGGGAGGAATATAGCAGAAAGGGTGTGCAAAAGCACAAGACTCCCCCCAGGGTGCAAAGACTCCCCCCCCCCCCAATTGCACTTCTTGGCTGAAGGCCATGAAACGAAGATCAGCGCCACTGATTTGGACTTTAAGGGTCTAGTGTCGTCTCCTTTACCTTCTTTAATGGAGGAGGAGCGTGTAGGAGCGTCTAGGAGCGTATAGGGGCGAGCTGGCCTCAGGCGGCTTAATGCTGCAGCGAGTTGTTATTAGTAGTGGTATTAGTTATTGTTTTTGCATCAGGACACTTAGTTAGAATTATAAAAATTTTAATTTCAGGAATTTAAAAATTGTAATTTTTTAAGATTTGAAACCATTAAAACTTTCCTGATACCAAAACGATAAACGATCAAAATCATTTTTCGTCAGAAACTAACTTTATTTAAAGTTTTCATTTATACTGTATACGCGCCCATTAACTAGTATTTAGGCAATACTGTTGAAGGAACCTATTTTTCAAAGCGAAATAGAGAATACCCTTGCAAAAAATCATTTGAATCCAAAACTTTTGGTTTTCTTTTACTGGCTTATAATTATATATTTAAAAAATTATCATCTTAAGCGTTCGTTCAAGGCCCATTCTCTAAGAGACTTTATTAATATCGGAATGAGCGCCGCGGTTTGCTCTCCCCCCCTCTAAAAAAAAATGTCCGACTCGTTTAAAAGTAGCAAAAATACACGTAATATACGCCCAAGGGAAGATTTGTTGTAGCCCCTCCAAACAAAATCCTGAATAAGATCCTGTAGTGAAAAATTGAGTAGAAAAATGTCATTAGCAGACCTATCAGCTTAAAGCGAACTCCCATACGTGGCCTGTCAATATTTTCTCTCAGCCAATCTAGGCCTAATTTGTGCAGACAGGATTTTGACAAAAATATTTTTTATTGCAATAAAAATATTATTTATTATATTTTACAATAATAATATTTTACATTTTTTTATTGCAGATTAATTATCACTTTAACAGCTTTAGCAAATTAAAACTTTTAACCCTATAAATTGCACATCGATTATACCAATTATCCAATGGAAATAAACCACCTGAACTATAGCCCATTTTTAGTACAAAAATATAAGACATATAAGAAATATATACAAGACAGTAATCTTCTTTTTTCCTTTTCAGCATGATGAATCCAATCCTGCTTCGCGTTAAAACAGCTTGTGAAAACCATAGCGATTTCAGTTATTTATAGATAATTATACCTTTCTTTGAATAAAAAAACATAAATGATCTAGTTTTGTCCTATCAAGACGAATATAAAACGAATAATAAAACCTATGAACTAGTTTAGAACTTTAATACAACTATTGGCACAATTCAAAAATTACTTCGTTTTGAACTTAAGAAATTAATTTTGAAGTCAAGTGAAAAATTACAAAACTTAATTGCTTAGATTATATGATGACTCTAAAGGGAAATAAAGATCTTGATCTATAAATACGAACTTCCTTTTTTTTATATTTGGATCAGCACAAAAATTTATTATTTTAATGTATTCTAGGTTATGGGAAGTTAGATATAATTTGGGTTGTAAACCCATTTCACATAGCTTAACAATTACCCAAGATTTTGGCATCCATTCAGCCTTGAATAAAGACCAAGGTATTCCATCACAGGGGCGTCAATTCAAGAATATTTAGAGAGGGGAGGCAAAGTTAATTTTTTAAAATATATTAGGGGGAGCAATCTTGTGGCTTTACCGTTTTTTTTTTTTTTTTTTCAATGAAAACAACCAAAAAGAAAAAAAAAACAAGGAAAACCAACAAAGGTAGTTTTCAAAATCAAAAGGGAGGGGGGAGAGCAATTCCTTGTCCTTCTCCAATGGAGGTGCTTGTTTCATCGAGTGACTAATTTTTTTTATCTAGGTGGTTAAAGCATCATAAAACTGACTTTAAAAGGTTTTACAGAAGTTGGTAAAATTAAAAAATTACTTTCACTTTAGAACTAGGTCACTTTATAATTTCTATTCAAACAGAATAAGTCGGTTTTTAATAATTTATAAAAATCAGCTTCAATATTCTTTTTTTTAACGTGGGTATTTTGGGTAAAACTACAAAAAAAAATATTTTTTCAATAAAAATACAAAAAAATTTATTTCTCTAAATGTAGGGGGGCCAAAAAGATCTAGGGAGCTATTACCCACCTTTCATCCCCAATTGATGTTTCATGAACTGATTTCTTCTGTTTTTTAGAATGACATTATTAAAGCTTGAAAAAACTAGCTACAAAACTCTTCAAAGTATTGGGAAATTTAGAAATTACTTTACTTGAACTGCAAGTCGCTTTGGACTTTCTATTAAAACGGAATAGCGAATTTTTTGGATTAATATGGATCCATGCTTCACATTTATAAGTAAAAGTAAAACTGTTAACAACGCTTCAATAAAACTGTTTGCTTCAATATAGGTTCATTATATTACTAATCACCAAATTGCTAAATTATATTAGCAATCACCAAATTGCTAACGTTCACAATTCTTAATTGTTTTAGTTGTGAGGTGATACGGGGTTGTGAAACTGAAAAATCGCTTCTGTATGGGTTCATTATATTACCAACCACCAAATTGCTAAAAATATACTACCAATTACCAAATTGTTAACGTTAACAATTCTTAATTGTTTTAGTTGTGAGGTGATACGGGACCGTGGAACTGATAAATCGCTTCAGTATGGGTTCATTATATTACCAATCACCAAATTGCTAACGTTCACAATTCTTAATTGTTTTAGTTGTGAGGTGATACGGGGTTGTGAAACTGAAAAATCGCTTCTGTATTGGTTCATTATATTACCAACCACCAAATTGCTAAAAATATACTACCAATTACCAAATTGTTAACGTTAACAATTCTTAATTGTTTTAGTTGTGAGGTGATACGGGACCGTGGAACTGATAAATCGCTTCAGTATGGGTTCATTATATTACCAACCACCAAATTGCTTACCAATCACCAATTGCAATCATCAAATTGCTAACTTACATTACCGACCGCCAAATTGCAAACGTTAGCGATTAATTAACAATTAATCACATACTGACGACGTAGACTTGATTAGTCTACGTCGCTAGAATTTATTTACTAGAAAAGATATATCGCGTATTTTTACTGCATAAACATTTTTAAGTAAAGCTAATGACTACAAGTCCGGTCGAAACAAAATGAACTTTCAGGTGCAAAAAAAAAAGTGTCAAAGATGAGATTAATAGAATTTACAAGGAGATTCCGTGATTCCCAAGAAAATTTTTTTCTTTGCTTTTTTTTACATCTGAATTTCATATATAGGGATTAATTGAAAGAATACATTTGAGACAAAAAGGATATAACTAAAAGAAACATCGGTTTAAAAAAAATAGTTTAAACAATTATGTGAAAAAAAAACTTAAAACATTAGCGGCCTTCCAAAATCTAAACAAATTAAAGCCAGGATCGGAAGGGAGTCAAATTTCGCTTTGATAACCGAGTTTCCCATGACTCAATGGAAAAAATGACTTCATGAGAACGAACATTCGGCAAGTTTCTGCTTCACATCCGAGTTTTAATATTTAAAGGGTATATTATTGAATATACACTATCATTGGAAGATACTACTGGTATTAAGCATAGATAATTATTCTAATGATTTTTTTCTGGGAAATTCTTAGGAAGATTTCAGAGAATTTTACTTTTAACCAGACATAGCAGCAAGAATTTACATAATGATGTCACTGTACACCTCAAGAAGATGTGTTATTCTATGTCTTTGGTAAGACAACATGATGAAATTTTGGAACTGCAATCTTAGGAAGTTATCATTTGTGTCAGGATTTTTATCGTACGAAACTTTTTGTGCAAAAAGAAGAAAAAAACTTACCACTATAAACCATTCCAATGTGAGGCGAAACTTGCTCTACTTTGAATATGCTGTGTTCTTCTACCAAAATGGATTTGTGCTTTTTCTCAGTCGCTATAACCACTCCATTAGATGCTAGAAAAACAATTTTGACACAAATACAAGGGGTTTGACAACAATCTAAAGATAACGTACCCCTTTTCGGCATACTTATAAACAGAATACAATGCATTTCCTTGGGCTTCACATGTATCCAGGTATGCCAATTCACAAAATGTAGGGAGGATAAAGATTTTTTCTTAATGTCTTTAGTTTGGGAGACAATGAAGAATGCAAAACATTTAGTTTCTTTTCAAACTAATTGACATCCATGGGAGGGCGGAAGGTGTTAAAAAGGGTGTCGTACTATAACGTCAGAAAAAAATCAGGCAAGCAATTTGAGTATAAGAAGAATAAAGGCTGTGTCACTTATTATATGTACAGCAGTTGTTGATTTGAATAAGGATTGTAATGCACTGTTTATGCTTTATTACAGATGAATGCGTACTGCCCCCTCCCCTTCCCCACTTTATATTCATCATTAGTCATTATGAAATCAAATAATTTACCCAAGATGAAACTATACTGTGCTTAGCAAAACAACAATATTTGCTGCAGTGATTAAAAAGGTGCTGTGTGATATATTGATTAACAGTCCACTCTTTCAGATTTTATGATGCCATATAAATTAAACTCAATTCGAATATACCAAAGTCAAATAACTAAATTCGAATTTACCATTGAATATCAATTATTTGAAACATACACAGGATTAACTTAAGAATCAGTCCCCTCTTTTAGTAAATTAGATAATGATTAAATAAAAAAACAAGTTTTTTTTAGTAAAAGTAAGGGGCGACATTGAAACTTAAAACGCTCAGAATTATTCCGCATATGAAGCGGGCTGTCCTCTCCTCAACCCCTGGCTCTCTACCGCAAAGCTTGACTTTTGTCTCGATTCTTTAAAAACAACTTCTGAAAGACAAGGGCCGTTGCATTGAAATAAGTAGCTTTTTGAAAGAATTAAAAACTTTAGCATAACAAGCAAAGAGCTAAAGAAGGGGCAGTTCCCCTATTGTATGGAATAATTTCTGTTCATCTTAAGTTTCAATGTTGCTCTTTTTTTCAGTTGAAAAAACTTCTTTTGTTTATATTCAATTTCTGACCGTTTTTCAAACCATGTCGGGAAATCTGGCTCCCCCTCCGTCAAATATTTACCCCTAGAACCCCCCTCCCCTGAAAAATCCCCCTAGACAATTCCTCGATGAAAATCCCCCTGGGAAGTTAATTTTGTTAAGACAAAGACCCGGGAGGTTTGTTTAGTTAATTTCTGATCTTTTTCAAATCATTCAGTGAATCCTCCCCCTCCCCATCCCTGCAAAATTTTCCAATTCCCCACGGATTCCCCCCCCCCCCAAAAAAAATTCATATTCATCCCATTGAAATATACTATATGTAAACAATGGGCAAATTTCATAACTTACAGCCCTTACCCCCCCCCCCTCTGTGTAAAAACTTTCATTGGAAAATTCCCTGGAAACCTTCCTCCTCACGGAAAATCCCCGTCCCCTGCAGTATTTCAGCTGCGATGATCCTGAGTACGTCCCTGGAGCTAGACATTGTGCCTCAAGTCTAAACAGGATAAAAATATACTGAAGACTTTTTGGACCCAGTAATTTGATATATAATAAACAAAACTAAAATATGAATCCTGTCCATTCTAATATTGGAAACAAAATTCATTAGGAAATCTAAAAACTGAATTTTAAATTATACAAGGACTTCTGAAACGCGTCAAAAGCATGATTCATAGACTAACATGTAAAAATAGCACAATTTCGTGTTTTTCTGGTGACAAGCGAAAACAAAAACTTGGGTTTCAAGCACGAACACACAGGCCCACGCACAAACTTTAAAAAAAAAATTAAGAACATATGTAATATGAGCACTGGTCACAATTGCAGAAGGGACATGGAGGTAATGTTCCTCTACGGATTTGCAAAAAAAACATTTTGGGGGGTATTTCCATTGAAAATTCATTTTTTTTATATTTTTATTAAAAAATTAAATCAGGAAAATTTGAATCCCTCTTGACTACATTTTGAAAAACCAATTTTGACTTCGCTACATTCTCGTGAATTGATACCATTAAATATGAGATTGCATAACATAATCCCAAAGTTTTAGTAAATTTTTCTTGGATCAGGTATTCTTCACACTAGGAATGCATAAAGAAGGGGAACCTTAGTAGCCACAACCTCTATAATCCTACAATATTTAAATTAATTTCATAATCTCTAAAAATTTTCATATAAAAATCAGTTTTTTACAAATTTGCCCCTCACCCCTCAAACAAAAATTTAAGCGGAAGTTTAAAATTCCCTATTAGAACTTATGACACCTTCTAGAAAAAATGCAAGGGAATGCCACAGGCTCACAAGTGAAATCTCAGGCCCTCAAATTTCCCTATGCTGTATAATATACATATACATAATGCACTTCCTATCTGCTTAGACGAGTGAGACCATTTCTATTCATTCCAGCCTTTAACATTCATCTAGTATTCGCATTTCATGTATATTTCTTTTGTAATAATGTATATTTAATCTTTGTCTTCGAATGTACAATTAAAGTAAAAAAGACAGTCTTCCCAAGAAGAATAGAGAACAAATTTTAAATTTAAAACTAACATAAATTAAATTATCCATGAGATCAAATTTAAATGACTGGAAATTCCTACAAATAAAGAAATGAAACTTAAAAACAAATGAGCAATAACTATATTTATCTCTGTAATTAGCATACTACCATTTTCTGGTGTGAACAGACAACTTAGATAGGTCATGACTTTGGGAAAAATCTGTCTCAACCTCCCAGCTTCCTTAGTATTCTTTGGCAAAGACGCCTCCCATCTCCCGAGAATTTTGTGAACTGAAATGTGCTTTTTAGCAGATTTTAGACACCCTTCACCTCAAGAAAAGTCCAAAAAATCTGAAATACTCTTGGAAATGTTGAATGTATGCAAATCTGAGGCAAGGAAAAGACCCAATCCCCCTACCTCTCCCTGAGATCTCGAAAATTACAGAAAAAACATGTATTTTTTCTGCATTACCCCCCTCCCCTGTGATTTTTACTATAATAATAATAATAATTTTATTTCAACTCTTCATACAAATACACGTAAATGCTCGAAGGAGTTATAAAAACGAAAGAAGAAAATAACGAAAAAATCACACAACACTACAAAACAAAATTAAACTGTAATAAATATGGAAAAGTGAAAAGAAACGAAATAAAAATCAGGATTTTAATACCCAAGACTAGCCAATGAAAAGTCGTGGATTGCTTGTATTTCAACTTTTGACACGGGTATACAACTCAACCATTTTCTCACTTATCTCAAAAATGTGGTATCTCTGCGAGACATAAGAGTTTCTGAACCATATGGGAATTCCCAATGAATATTAGCAATACCGATACAAATTTGAACGAACTTGGTTACATTCGGTTTTACCAAAGTAATTTCATGATGGAGTTAAAAAAAGAAACGTGGCACGAACATGGCGTAACAGAGACGGCCGAGCGTAATGTTGTCAAATTGACCTTTAGTTCGTGCTAGCATACCGTAAGTTTTCCGCAGTTTTTCTTTAAGTGCTGCAATAACTAGATTTTTAGTAGCTTTGATAGAATTCCCATACCAGAGTCCAAGATACTCAAACTTATCCTTTTGGAGAACTGTCTTCCCGCAAACAACAACAGCACGATTTGGCTACGTTTCGTCATTCAAAACGACGAATTCAGTCTTAGACGGCTCTATTGTTAGCCCAATATCACCAAGTGCAGACGACAAGGCATTAATAGCTTTCTGTAAAGATTCTAAATTATCACTTATCAAAAGTAGATCATCTGAGTAAGATAGATGACTAGCATCAATTCCATCATCTATCAAAAAATCTTCTATCAATTTTGTCGCAGAACGTATTGCATTGTTAAATATCACAGGCCTGTTTACTAAGCCGTGTTTAACACCCCTACGTATATCTATAGGTCCAGAAAGCTGTCCGGCAGACCAAATTCTTACTTGAGATTTTCAATACCATTGCCACAGACAATTAAAAACAAAGGGACCAACTCCTGCCCTTAGTAGTGACAAGACTGCTTGCGAATGTAAGCCAGAATCAAACGTCGTAGATATGTCTATTGCGCAGACAAATAATGGAGTTTTTCGTTTCTTAAACTTTTCAACAATTGAAATAAAAGTTGCATGTGCATTCTGATCACCAAGACCGGACCGAAAACCGAACTGATTGTCACCCACATCCACTTGTGCTGCCAATATAGGGCACAGTATCTTCTCCAGTAACTTTGCTAGAACTGAACAAATACTGATGGTCCTTTATGAAGAACAATCTTTAGGGTTTTACCCCTTCTTATGTACGCAGGTAACGACCCTCTGACACAAACCTTGTGGGACAGACTGTTGCAATACTATTGCTTGGAACAATAAAGCTATGTGGCTAAACAGTTTAGGGGTACCCTACCTCAGATGTTCCAGCTGAATACCATCTGCCCAAGGTGATTTCCCTAAAGGAAGAGGACAAACAAAAGATTCAACACACAACAGGGTAATAGTAAGCCAGTTACTGCATTGGTTTAGTCAATCAAAATGTTGCATCAGAATGTCCTGGAAATCACTTTCTAATAATGGAGGATCAGCTGCAAACATTGAAGAAAAATGTTCAAACCATCAATTTATTTCAATGCTATCAGGTGGCGACAAAGAAGAACAGATAAGTTTATACACTTCTTGCCATAGCTGATGAGGATTATTTTTTATTTCCTGCGATAGCTCCTTAGCCCGACTTCTTTTCCAAGATTTCACCTTCTTTTGATATTGGTGTTTACTCGACTTCATAATTTTAAAAACCCATCCTGAACGTGGTCTTTCACAATCAACACAAATTTGTCTCCAAAACACATGGCGAGACTTTTCAACCTTCAAACCAGGAAAATCTGACCAGCCTCTCTGAAGGGTATTCAGTTTTATTTTTTCCGACGGAACTGCAACGGATGCAGCCGTTTTCATACTATGCACCAATTCAAGCAAATAACAATTCAAATCAAGAAGCTGGTCAGATTTTACCCGCAAGAGCAAATGAAACGGAACCCTTATCTTATCTAAGTATGAATCAAGTAGCATCTGGTAAGTTAATATATCAATACAACTCCAGTTCTGTTTAGTGAACACTTGGATCTAGAGGGAGCATATGTCTCAAAAGAACTGAGTGGTAAATTAAACTCAAGATGCAAATGGTCACTTAAAAGAAAGTCGTCAGAAACATTAACTATCTGCTGCTGGAGATCCCCCATATCAGTTAAACACGAAATCGAGATCAGAAGTGCTACCACTATTATGTACATAGGTAAACGATCTATTTTCCTGTAGACAATAGAAATTTTGTGGCAATGTAGCATTTAACATTTGTGAGCGACCAATGGTATTTTCATTAATGTCCACATTAAAATCACCCATAATAACACAAGATTTACAGGCAAGAGCTATTCTTTCAAGTAGTTTCAACAATGACGAGCAGGTAGATGCAAATTTCTGACTTGATCGGTCATTTCTGTAATTTGTAGGCATAGAAACACAAACAGCAATAAAACCACTAAATTCCACCGCAAGATATACATCATTAGACTCAAATAGATTACAATTATACTTTTTTCTAACAGCTGTCATTAAGCCCCCCGAGGGTCGACCCCCCAGTACTTCTAGGTGGGTAGATCAAATACTGATGATCAGAAGAAGTAATCAGTCTTGTGCTATTATTTTCATTAAGCAGATGCTCATTAACACAAATTATATTGAAAGCACCATACACTATTTGAAGTATGTCTAATTTTTCTCTAGCACTGTTTATGTTTTGAAAGAACACACGTACTTTGCCATTTATCAAGCCAGTTTAAGATTTAAGTTCTTTGGCCCAGCTTGGTCTGGAATTGTACCACAAGCTGCATTTTTTAGGTTCAGGCACCAAAAGCTGTTACTTGCATGGTTGGATCCGCAGTTGGCACATTTGAGCATATCTGAGGCGCACTCGGAGTAGCTATGATCACTAGCACACTTTCTACATTTAGTGTCCTTCTGACACTGGTTTGCACGATGGCCAAAACCTTGACATTTATAGCACTGCAGCGGCTTTGTAAGGGGCTTTGACACTGAAAACATGGTGTATTCCACTTTGATTCCAAACTTGAGAGCCTGATCAAAGTCAATCTTAGCAGTGAACATGAGCTGGACAACTGAGGAATTTCCAAAGCGCTTGGCTTGGGAAACACCACTAATTAGGTTGGGAATAGTTGAAACGGCGTAATCTTTGTCAACGTAAATGATCCTGAGGTATTCTGAGCCCAGTACCTTGCTACGGATATTTTGCTCAAAACTATGCATAAAAAAGTGTGGAATAAATTCTTAAGCAGAATAGAAGCTGATTGTAAACTTACCAAATGAAACCAATTTTAAAAAGGAACATTCTTTCTAGGTCTTTCTTAGTCTTGAGTGAATCTGATTGGTCCAGTGGCACTAATTTGGACAGGGGGTAATTATCCCCCTAGATTTTCCCCTCCATCCCCTACACCCTTAATTTTGAAAAAATATCTTTTATGGTAGGCTATTATCATTGAAAAAAAAGAAAAACAGCCTACACTCTAAAAAATATACTTAGTCCCCCCCCCTCTATTTGTGAATTGGTGCCTCTGAATGGTTTTGAAAAGCATTAATCCACTAAAAAGCTGCTGCTTACTTAACAATTTCAACTCTGGGATCTTAGCAGAATCTGAAAGAACCTTACCTGGAAGATTATAAATACCTGAATAAGACTATATTAAAAATCATATGACCATAGATAAATCAATTTAAGATAAACAACAAACCTTTGATTCCTACAGAAGCTGCACCAGAAGCCACTGCTGCCAAAGCATACTCAATCTGAACTAGCTTTCCAGATGGGCTAAAATGAAATATAACATTAGTCGAATAACAAACAGAGTTGTGAATGATATTAGTCAAAGCATAAAATGAAATTTACTCCAAATCTTCTTCTAAATAACCCTTATTAGAAATGTAGCAAAATATATCAAGAAAGGTTTAAATAAATAACCAATAGTTAATGCTCTCACTAGCTGGGAGAAGTAACACATAATTTTTCTTTTATATGATAGACTTCCCTCAGCACAAGTAGGTGTGTGGTTTGACTGGCAGGGGGAGAGGTGTCATTAGTAAATAACTGCAAAAGTCATGACTGAAAATAGTTAAGGCAAAACATGAAATTCAATTCAATAAAACCTATAAATTAACAAGAGTTTGTTTATTTTTGTCTTACAGCATTTGTTTCTTTTTTTTTCTTATCCCCCCCTAAGAAAATTTTTATATCCTCCTTAAAGATTTGGACAATACAATTCCTTTTATGAGTCTTACCTGAGACTCCCTAGAGTAATGGTGCTAAGGATCTTTTAAAGTTGTTTTTTATCTCCTACTTTTTAAAAATGTTGCAAATTCCATGTCATACCTTTATTTGCAGCAGATATATTATTCAAGTCTATAAAATTTGGTTTTGCCCTATGACCCTCAAAAAACTTTAATTTTTATCTACTGTTCATTTGCCAAAATAAAAAAAAAAAATGTATACGCAAATGCAGCACTGGATAGCATCTTACTCTAATGTTTCCCAGATGCTTGCCTTCAGGAATCTTTTAATATGCAGAAGAAAAAAAACCATAAAAACAATGGGATCATAAGAAGGATCCACTTTAAGCTTACTCAGCTTAATTTATTGGATGCCTAATCTTACTAACAAAACTGATAACATCCCATGATCTATGATGAAAAAGGGAGTTCAAGCTCAATGGTGAATCACCTGCAGAGTTCTCATGCACTTTCTGGCAGACACTGAACTTATTTGCCCACCAATCAGAGAATTAAGCAGTATGAGAAGCAGATCAAAAAATCCTCTCCAGTTGGCAGATAAAATAAAGCAAAATTTCTAATTTGTTCTTTCAAATAAGACAAAATATTTCCTGTTTGTGTTGCCAAGTGCTGTTCACTCTTTGATTTAAAAATTAAAATAAAAATCTTCTTCAGGTTATGATTCTATTTCAGCAAGACACCTGCAACTTGCAGGTCCTTTAATCAAGCAACATTTAGGACTACTGTTCAAGATGATCCTTGTCTGTTGTGTCATCTCTTTGCAATTTTGTATTGGACAAATAACTCCCATCCTAAAAGGGCAAAAAAGATGCTTCTCTGTGCAGTTCTTATTGCCCCATTACCATCTCATGTACTACTTTCAAGCTCTTTAAGTCATTTTTGATAAGAGACATTGGAGAAAATTGTTCTGCCCCTCCTCACCAGTTTGGGTACCAGCAAGGCTTAGGTAGAGAAAATGCTTGCTTTCTGCTGAAAAATGTGCTGAAGGATATTGATAAGTAAGTAAGTTTATTTGTAACCCGCAACATAAAATAAATGCGGAGTAAAAAAAGAAAAAACAAAATAATATTATCCGCGAGGATATAATAAAGAAAACAAAACATAAATAACTTGAAATATCCATAGAATCACTAATCTGGAAAAAAATGATTAAGGGGGTCCCTAGCACATATCTTCCTTGGAATATTGGTCCTCAGATCCTTAGCGATGTTGTCAAGCAGCACTAGAGGGTCAATAAGTCCAAAATGAGAAATAATCTTGTGATTTCTGTACCACCTTGGCAAATATAGCAGGAATTTACAATATTTAAAATAGCCTCTCCTTAGCTGAAGACAGATAAAAGAGGTGATTTCTTGGTTTTGTCTGCACTTAATGTTGCAAGAGCTTTTGACTTGTGTATATTTTGCAGGTTTGCTTGAGGCAGGTTTGCTTGATGCCCATTTGAAAGGTACTGATGATGTTGCAGTAATTACTTGTTTGAGATACACATATAGAAATCTGAAAGCTGGAATTAAAGATGGTAGCCAACTATTTCTGATCCTGAAAGGTGTATGCCAAGGAGCTTTGACTTCTCTGGTTTTGTTTAATAATTGTGTTACAGGTGCTCAGGATAAGTTGAGCTGTACATTTATTTTCAAAGGAGTTGATCTCTTGTTAGTACCATTTGCAGATGACTTACTGAACCTTTCTTGCACTTTCCAAGGATGCTCTTCAACTTTTGAGCTTGTCCAAGAAGAGTATGAACACATTGGTTTGAGTTTTAATACTGATAAAACAGTTATTCTACCATTCAACTATAAAGGAATAGAAATTCAATAAGTCTAGCTGGCTCTGATGTTCCTTTTGCTAGCAGCCTTACTTTCCTGGATATGCCTATTGGAGCAAATCTGAAAGAAATGGTAAAACTGACAATGAAAAATTATGCTAGTAAGATCCAGGCTGTTTATGCCTCCCTGTCTTCAAGCATTTTGTATTGGAGCAGTGTTCACTATTCTCAGTTACATAATTGCCTAATGATTCCTCACTTACTTGCCCTTGCTCATATTTGGTCTTTTTTTAATTGTGCTAAGAGAAAGCAAGTTCCTCAGCTTTATTTTAAATTTGGAAAGTATTAAATAGAACTTCCAACTTGGACAAGTAACTCTTTTCTGGGTACTCTTACATTATATTGGCCTTTCTAAAAAGTCAAGTTTGGTAGTTAATATAATGAAATAATGAAATAAGCTAATGAAATAAAATAAATTTGGGCTATATATTTGCACATTAAGGGGATGGCGGGTAAAGCATAGAATATATTAAATTTGTAACCTAACTTAGGTACCTCCCCCCCCCTAAACCACAAAAAACAACAGTTTAAGTATCATATATGCAATAAAAACCATTCTATGCAATGTATTATTCTATATTGGTTAACCTGTCAAAAACAAGTTTTTTTGTGACTGGTTTCCTTGTAAAGGCCCATATAATGCAAGAGTACCCTTTTCTGCAAAGAAAGTATCAATTGGTAAACCCAGCTGGGGTTATTGAGAAGAGTATTTATGATGTCTCTACTGAGTGCCAGAAGTTTTCCCATCTTTGGTCATTTCTGTTTGTCCCTTGTTTGTAGTTCTCAAAGTATGTTTTTATTTCTGTTATTTCTTCTTTTTTTCCTGATTTTACTCTGTTGTTATTTGGGCTCTGCCCAGTTTTTTTATGATGGGTTATAAATAAAATGATGATCATGACAATGAAAATCTTGTATTTGAATAAGGTGTAGTAATGGTTATTTGTGCAAGGGATTGATGATAAAACTATGCTTGGGATTTTATGTGTGTTTCATGGAATTACAAGTATATTCAGAGAATTGGTGCTAACTATACCCAGAATAAGTGATAAAATTTAAAATCAGCCCTGAAAAAGCATGTTAAGCCCTAATCTTTTATTATTAATTTTTTAGGTTTATTTGGAATAGGCCTAGTACTGAAAATAGGCTATTGTTAAAAAATCAGGCAATTATCCTACTATATAAAATATCATTGTGAGGCATCTGTGGTAAAGCTTTCTAATTTAGTTAATTACTAATTGAGTAAAAACCTATTAAGACGCAAAAACAAAGTTTCAAAATACCACTTTTTAAGATAAAGATACAAATCGTGGAATGTGTAAGCTTGAGGGAACTTGCTCAATAACCAATTTCCTGGTTAAATGCGTCAATGTACCGGAAGGACAAGGTTAGTTTTTCATATATATACCCAGATTTTTGAGACTAAAGAGAGACTCTTTGACTTGCAGGGCGAACCTCTGGCCGTTTATTTTCTCGTTAGAAATACCTTGGGATCTTGTTGGATCATTGTAAGTGTCTGTATCTTATTATATATTATTGTAGTTTCCTGAGACTTGTGGTCTACTTGGGACAGCCAGTCCCAGTAGAATATCTATATCTGTAATTATTATATGTAAATTGAATAAAAGTATTGTATTTTAGACAACCTCTCTATGATCTACCTTTAGCCCCTCGAACATACCCAGTCGGTAAGCCTCATTAGTTTGGTCATAGCCTAAGGCACGCTACCAAAGTTTAATTACCTTAGGGCCAGAGTTTATCTCCCCTATAAAGGGAGAATAAAGGTATCTATGACTAAAACACCCATATACCATAAAATACACTTCAAAACACATCACTAGCTATAATGTTTAGGAAAGAGATAGTGGTAGGGCATTTTTACTGACTGATTGGCTATTTTCACCAGTTAAGACTGATATGGGCCTATTCTCTTTAAGTGTTGGTTTGAGTCTACCTTTCTTTGACTTTGGGTTTTGAAAAGACAATCCCAGTTATTTGGGCCAAATTTTAAGCAATATTAGGATATTTTTTGTTTCTTTAAACCATATAGACCAGGACTTAGCAAACTTATAAGGCTCAAAATGCTTTGGTAAAAGTCTTACTAGCCTAATGCCCACTACTGAACATAACATTATAACAACAATTCCTGCTTTTTTATATTCAAGGAAGTCATATTTACTGTATTGTATCAGTGGAGCTTCACAAATAACTGTATCCCCCTCCCCTATCTGTATCAGTATTTGGCTATGTACAAGAGGTAGGCCTATAGGATTTTCCTTTCCTTATTTCATACCATCTGTCATTATAGATCAGGTTTTTTTACAGATAGGGTTAAATTATGAGATAGGACAGTTATTTTAAATCAAAAGGCCTAATATAGCCATTAATTTTGACATATTGTGATAGCATCAGTTATGATATACAGGCTCGACTGGTGTCAGGATAATCAAGCAAACAAGAATAATCACCTAAAAGTAGTAAGAGAAAAGCTGTATCTCTCAGAGGACATGATTCCAAGATTACTTTAAACTTAATTAATTCTTTTTTCCTCTGTTTATTACAATTCTAAAATGCAAGTTGGGCTATCTTGTATTGTTTCTTCCTTAAATGTTACTTCAGGACTCATAGGCTTACGGAAGTCTTAAGCCCTGTCTTCACTTTGGCTTTTTCAGGCGAAGTCGGCCATTAGCCTCATCAGTGAAGATAGCTTTACGATCTCCTGAAAAGGGACACTTCTGACATGAGAACTTGACTCTTGCGTATTATTCTTATTTCCATTGTATTTTGCTTAATTTTTAATTTATTCTATTTTGGGCAGAATTTTGAACTCTTTTTAAAAATCTTTCTTTTATATTTTAATAAGTTATTTTAATGCTCTACTTCTTCAAAAGTACTTTATAACCTTTTCTGGAAGATCCAGTTTTCACCGATGATTTAAAAGACGGCAAAATAGACTGGCAAAATGGGGCCATTAGAAGTCGGTTTCCAGATTTTTTTTTTTTTACCATCAAAAAGCTACCTTTACTAATGCGGCATTTTGCGTGTATCGGCTGAAAAAGCAATAGCAAACATTGCTTTAAGATTTCTAAGAGTGACAAGCTATATTTTCAATTCATAGTCTGAATTGTAGGTTTTATGTTCAATTGATATTCTAAATCAGTGGTTCCCAACCGGTAGTACGCGTACCCCAGGGGGTACGCGAAGGTCCCAAAATTTATTTAATCTACATCTTTAAAACTTTTTTCTGGCGCAGTTCCAACATTTTCCTCAAAGTCAGATAACCCATTTTACGTAATTTCAGACTCATTTTCTAAACTTTCGCTTTCAGTAACCCGCTATTTCTCCATAGCCGTAGGGTCTCGTTCACTTTCGCTTTAAGTAACCCGCTAACTTTTCTCCATTGCCGTAAGGTCTCGATCAGTTCAGTCACAGACAATTTGAACCCAGTGATTTCAGTATCTTCTCATCTGTTGAAACACAAAGTTCGTGAATTGTGGTTGCAAACAAACATGGATAGATTCCTGATTATGAATAACAAGAAGCCGAATGATGGTACCCCAAACTCATAACCTGCACCTAAGAAGAAGAAATATGATGAATCATGTTCAGTCAAAGTGCGTCGATATTTTTCAGAATACGTAGGGCTCGGATTTAATGCGACAAAGTATAATCCAGTGAATGCACAGTGCGTTCTTTGTGGTCAAGTCTCGGCCAAGAGTTCCATGAAACCTGCACATATGAACCGGCTTTTCAGTAATATGCACCCTTCTCATGTCGGTAAGCCGATAGATTTTTTCAAGCGCAAACAAGAAGCATTCGCTAGTAACTAGTTTGGAAATTACAAAAGTGGCATCATTTTCTTCCAAGGCTCTCAGGGCTTCATATGCTGTGTCCTATTTAGTTGCGAAACAGAAAAAACCGCACACCATTGCCGAAAGTCTGACATTATCAGCACTAGTGAAAGTCAGTAAAATAATGTTTGATACGAAAACTGCTACTGCTCTTCAGTCTGTACCTATGTCTAACAATATTGTTTCAAGAAGGATAGAAGACATTGCAAGCGATATTGTCATGCAGGTTTTTGAGCAAATAAAGGTGACGAAGTTGCGTTACAGCTTGAGGAAAGCACGGATGTGTCAGGTGATGCCCAGGTGATCGTCTTTGTCCGATATCAAAACCTGTAGTCAAGAACAACAGAAGAAGATTTATTCAAGGTGATTGACAAATTCTTCGCAGAAAGGGGCATCTCGTGGGACTGGTGTCTATCAGTTTGCAGCGATGGGGCTGTCGTCCTAACAGGGAAGATTAATGGGTTCATGGCCTGGATAAGGAAGAATAATCCAAAGGTGAAGTGGTTGCCCTGCATCATCCACAGGCAAACTCTTGCATCAAAAAGGATGAACGCACATCTGCACGAGACCCTCGACGAGGCTGTAAAAGTGATCGACTTCATTAAAGCCCGACCACTGAACTCAAGATTGTTCAAATTGCTCTGCTAAGAGATGGTCTCGGAACATCAACATTTACTTCTGTACACCAAAGTTTTCTGTTTGTATCGTGCGAAGATATTAAACAGAATTTTCGAGCTTCGACAAGAAGTTCATATTTTTATTCTGGAGCAAAAGTCTGCATTCAGGTCAATTTTGAAAACCAGGACTGGGTCTGCAGGCTGGCCTATCTTGCCAATGTTTTCGACAAACTGAATAACTTAAATCTCTCAATGCAAGGTTTCCGGACGGACGAATTCTCCCTGAATTCGAAGATGTGTGCTTTCGTCAAGAAATTGGAATTCTGGCTTAAAAAGGCTCAAAGAAACAGCGTTAGTGTCTTCCCGACCCTTGACAAGTTTGCGTAGATAGTGAAATTGATGACTTCAACACAGTCTGTGATTGTATTTGGGAGCATCTGACAAAGTTGCGAGATGAACTTGTGTCATATTTCTCATCGATTATGACCCAAGATAGAACCCAGGATTGGATCCAAAATCCGTTCGTTAGAGATGTGACCTCAAGCTCCGGTCTTGTGACAAGCTTACAGAGAACCTGATCGAACTGGCCAGTGATTGCGCCTTAGAACTGAAATTCCAAAACGTAACTGTTTCCCAGTTTTGGTTAGAGGTGAAAGCAGAATACAAGGAACTAAGTGAAATTGCCATGTCTGTTTTGTTGCCATTCGGATCCACTTACCTTTGTGAAGTGTTATTTTTGGCAATGTGATTGATCAAAACCAAACACAGAAACAGACTGAGTGTACAAAATGACCTTATAATTGCCGTTAGTGACATAGAGCCAAGATTTGATAATATTTTAGCTAAAAAGCAGCCTCAAGTTTCTCATTGATTTTGTACGTACTTTTACAGATTTTTGCACCGTCATATATGACAGTCAATTTCGTGTTTTGAAAATCTAATTTTAGTTAAGAAAAAAGTAAAACAACGATTCTCAAGAGAGGGGTACGCAACCTTTTTGGGCCTTGATTATGGGTACGCAGAACGAAGGAGGTTGGGAACCACTGTTCTAAATCATGGTATTGCAGCTCAAACAACGGTCGGAATCGTGAGTCTTCATTTTGAACTCGACAACTTTGGTGAAAAAAATACTGTGGACCTGCAAAACATTCAAAATACGCATGGAAGGAGATGTCGTAAAAACTTCAGAAGGAGCTCATTTGATTGGAAATTGAAATTTCTCGTGCTCTCTCAACAGTGATGGGCGGTTGACCAGCCCTCCTCCTATGCCTAATAATTCCCCAAACACATCATATCAAAATTTTGAGATTGCCATTTCATGCAGTATAGTTGGAAGGCTCAGAATGTATGTCTCTGGAGACCTTTACTTCTCCAAAGCCTTCGGGGCAAGGGCTGCAAGCTATTAAATACGACCATTGGCTGCATATAATATTTGTAATTGGGAAAGAGGCTATGTTTGACCTTTAGTGTTCAAAACGACCAAGGACACTCAGGTGAACCTACAAAAAATATTAAGGGGAGTGTTAAACCAAACCAAAACAGGTTATCTACATGAAGGTTGTAAAAGGACGTAACCCAGGAATGACTAAGGGTATTAAGCTGGCACTTTCCGGGAATGTTGAAGGGGTGATTATTGACCAAAATGGCAATATTTGCACGGTAGTACTACTACTATTACGCGTACTGCTACTACAACTACTACTACTGGTACTGCAACAACTACTTCTGTAGCGAATACTATTAAGAGTGAGGATACTGAGGTGAATATTCGAGGAAATATTGAGGAGAAAGTTGAACTAAATCAAAAAATACTATGTGCATACCGATTGTCAAAAGGGCGTATTAGCAATATCTTAGGAACGGCTTACTGTATCAAGCTGAAACCTCCAAGGCATGATGAAAGGGGTGTTCAACTGTTCGACAGGTAATACCTACATACTAATAATGCTACTAATGCTATTGTACTACTGTTACTACTATTAATAATAAAAGACTACTACTAATATGATACCATTACTACTAAGTAACCCTGGTGCCACGCTGGTTTTCTTTCCGGCGTTGAATAGCTGATTTTTAGGGTAGACGGCGGTGCAACACGGTGTGCCACTAGCTTTCTTATTAGGAAGGAGCTTCAAATCTGTCCAAAACACCCCAAGTGACATTTCGTTCAAATCTGAATAAACAAACAAGTCTGTTAAAGCCTTTTAAAACTCTAAGGGCATGTACTACATAATGACACGCGTAAATTCAAAGAAAACATGATACAAACAAAAACACTCAAAAATATGTAGGATGAAGAGTTTTTCTCAGACTTTTTAATGTTTTACTTTTTAATAAACGGTAGAGTTCGCTTCCCTCTATGTTTTTGTGATACCTGAAATTTTATTCCCCCCCCTCCCCAAAAAAAGACAGTAATCCCAGCATTATGCCTTTCAACCCAGTGCGTGTCACCATTGAGAAGCAGTTTTTGTCTTTGTATACAGCAGAACACAGAAAAAGTTCGGACTTAGTTCTTTTGGGAGAAGAGGAAGAAAAACAACAGATAACTATTCCTGTAAAACACCTTATAGCATTTGAATTAGACCCAGTTTGGAGGCCTTAACCAGGACAAGATTTGAACAATGGAAACTGCAATGCACATAAATAGAATTTGATTCTACTTTCTATCTCGATTGTAATGGACAGGGACCTCACATCGTGGGGGAGGGGGCTGGAACCCAAACTTTTTGGGTTTACTGAATTTTTGACCAAATGGCCAAAATTACACTGTGCCCGAGAAAAACTGAGTAACTACATCAGAATCTCAGAGTCCAAAATTTCGATCCGATTTTGATACCAATTCCAATATCCGATAGTGAAGGTCCAAAATTTAGTACAATTTATGAATTTTGCGAAGGAAGTCTCGTAGTGATGTGTCAAGCTATTAGGTATAGTTGAAGCCGAATCAAAATCTAAAGTCGTACCGCAAATTCGCAAAGGAGTTGAAGATTCGGTTCAATTTTGCACAAGTTTAAATCTTACTCCTCTCTTCTTTCCAAAATTCAAGTGAGCATGGTAAAATGCAAAAAACATTAATTTTACATTTTCACTTCAATCTACAAAAACGCAGGGGGGTCGGCAAAGTATTCTTTCAAAAACTGGGGGGTAGAATCTTTTATTTCTAACCGGGGGTAGAGGAGGGCAATTTTGTTGTGTTTTATATCTTTTCAGCGCAAATACAAAAATTAAAGGCATTTTTTAAAGAAAGTACCCCAAAAAGTGGGGGGGCAAAAAATTGTGGGGTAAGTGCCCCTTTGTCCCCTTATTCCTTCTCAATTGAAGTCCTGGTTATACAGATTATCAACTTCAATGTACGCCTTTGTTTATCACACACAATGGTTTGATTTTTTGGTTTGATGGAAGTAGTAAGGGTGTGCACAGTATCAAGCGTACATTCAAGCGTACATTCACGCCTACAAGAATATGCTCAAAAGTGTAATAGATTTCAAGCGTACATTGAATTGCGCAAGAAAAACCGATGGTTGTGTCATTAAACTCACACATGAACATTCTAAAAGTTGGCACACAATAATGGGTGTTATGAAGCTAAAGTCGAGGGTTTTTAAACTCGGCAATGCATAATGTAGTCAAGCATGTTTTGAGAGTTTGGTCGTAATAATATAATTTAAAGCAGGTTTTTTTCTGTTTTTGTTGTGAATTGCACAATGAATGTACGTCATGAATTCACGTGTACATTCTTAAAAAAAACAAACTGGTGTGATATAAAGTAGTCAGACATGTTTTGGGAGCACACACGAAATTATGTAACTCAACATCCGTTTTTTATTCGTCATTGAAATTTCGTATAAAATGGTCATTTATTGGAATTTAATTTTCATTATGTTTTAGCATATCGAGCATAGTACACTGGATTTTATTAACTCTGAAAGAATGGATATTTCTATTTTCAATGTGAGTACACTTTCATTCTTTATTTCCAAAAAAAAATCGTTTTACTAGTAAATTCAAATTTCAGGGTGACTTAGCCCCCTCCCCTCCAACAATACAAAACTTTAAAATATAATGAGTATAATCGATAAAAATGGCAAAGCACGCTTTTTTCTATTATGTAAAACAAAAAACTCCCTTTTCCATTGTTCTGTTAGGAGCATAATTTTGTAGTTGCAGTTCGTTCTTTTTCGTTATAATGTCCTTTTCCCATCGCGAGTTTAAAATTTACTATCTTCTTCTACTCTAAATAAAGCCATCTGTGTTTAACATGTTGCCAAAGAGGGGATGATTTCAAAACAAAATTTGGCATGCGTCTTATCGGGATTAAGAAAACAAAAAAAAGATGAATATGTACAATTCAAGACTCATTGACAAAAGAGTTTGTTTTTTGACCAAATTAGACAGATATTTTTCAATTGTATTTGATGAAAGCAAATGGATTTCACAGATGATTAAGAGGCTTTTATAAAAATATATGACAGGAAAGAGGGTAATGAATCAATTCTAACACGGTTTTTCTTTACTTGGTATCCGTTAAAAACAAAATTTTTGTGTTAAATAAATAATTCTTGTATCTTTTAAAAGAGCTTTACGGGGTTTGAGAGAGACTTTGTTCACTGATTCCGTGTGGTTAGAGGAGGTTCTTTGTGCAGACTTTTTTTTTACTCTGTAAAAAGTGAATTGTTTTTTTCATGCTAAATTTCGCCTTCTTTTTAAAGAAAGAAGATTCATAAATTTACTGTCCCCCAGAAAAGGGAACGCAGGCTAACGGCATTACTCCAATACAACAGGTGAAGAAAGGTGGTCCATTGGTGGCCACTCACATCCATTCCAGAACGACGCTGCCTGCTCAAAACTCACCACTGCCAACTCCTATGCAGCCAGGTAGAAAGCTAGAAAGAGAATGGATAGTTCCTCACATGATGGGGAGCCCCACTGGCTCACATGTGATGGGCAGTGACATTGCCACCACATCTATGCAAGAAACAGACGTCACTCAACAGCATTCTAGATTTGGAAATGTGAGTATTTTTGGTTTGTTTTTTTAATTATTTTCTTTTCGCCATTTTTCACCATCGTAAAAGTTTATGTCCTAGATATTAAAATGTTAATCTCCCCTCCACCCCGACTAGTGTTTTAGATTTTTCTGCCCCCCTCAGAGGTATCTGAAGATAATACATTTTTTTATTGGCAAAAAAAGCACTCTTTTGTGTCCTTCTGAAATCTTTGTGGGAGGGGGGTCGAGGTAAGTAGGTAGTTTAAATATTTCTAGTAGTACTTTAGTTGTTAGTATGGGGTGAATATGTACATGTTTTTTTTTAACTTTATAAAATAATGGTTATTCCACACAGAAAATGCGGTCTTTTTTCAATAGATTAATGAATTACCTTTTCGACATTTTTCAATATCGTAAAAGTGTATGTCAGAGATATTAAAATATTAATCCCCCCACCCCTGACCATTGTTTTAAATTTCTCTGCTCCCCTCAGAGATAGCTGAATATAATGCATTTTTTTTATTAACAAAGAAAGCACTCTTTTGCGTCTTTGTGAACTTTCTGTGGGAGGGGGTGGAGGCAAGTATTTAGTTTAAATAATTCTAGGAGGAATTGAGTTTTGAGGATGGGATGAAAAAATGAACATGTTTTTTTTTTAACTTTGTAAAATAACCGATATTTCACATAAAAAATAAAACCTTTTTTCTATAGGCTCATGAATTAGCCTTTTCGACATTTTTCAAAACCATAAAATTGTATGTCATATATGTGTATTTGTGTGTGTGTGTGTGTGTGCGCGTGTGTGTGTGTGTGTGCCTGTAAGTGTGTGCGCATGTGTGTGTGTGTGTGTGTGTGTGTGTTTGTGTGTGTGTGTGTGTGTGTGTGTGTTTGAGCGGTGCATGCGCCGTGTCTACTCAATAATTCATGAATTAATGCTTATTTCACATAGAAAATAAAACCTTTTTTCTACAGATTAATGATATAGTACCACCATTGAGGTATCGGAGATCAGCATTTAACGGACCAATTCTTTCACCACCAGCAGAGTTCAGTGATGAGCCTACATTAGTTCTAGAGAATATGGACTGGCAAAGAGGTTTCTTTAATGATGTTTTCGGGGGAATGGCTAGCCTAGACGACTTAGATTGTGATATTGACATGCTTGAGGATCCAGAATAGGTAGATAGATTTATGCATGAATATTTAAGGGATGTTACTAATGGATCTGAACCGGGTCCTCATAACGAAAGTCCAATGCTTGACAATACAGATAGGCTTGATCAATTGTCCCCAAAAACCGTGGAGTATGTACTATCAGGCTTAGGGGACCTCGTGCTATATCCAAACATTGTATTTGAACAAATTGAGAGTGGTGGTGTTATGGAAGATTCTATGTCACCCCCAGCCATTCCACCTAAAGATATAGCTAGTAGTAGTAGTAGTAGTAATACAACAAAACACAAATATCCCCACTTTCATATTTTTTTCTGTTGGATTGTACCTTCTACAAAACAAAAGTGTGCAGTACCAATTCCGTCGATATCTTTAACTTTCTAATGTCTCGGGATGTAGAAACAGTTCCCTCGACCACTAAACATTTATATAATGCTAAGATTCAAGCCATTCTTGAACAAAAGAGGGAGGCGGGGGCAGTGGGGGTTAGTGTAAATGAATCAATAGCGCTAAAAATATTTTTTTTAAATGAGAATGTGAGCGGGGTGCATTCGAAGTACTTGCAAAAAGAGTTGTTGGCCAGTTACCCGAATTTCTCTAACTACCAGGTGGTTTTTATTAATAGGGCTAAAAATATTAACAGTAAGGATTAAAACTATAACGAGGGTGATAGTTGGTCTGTGGTTTTATTTGTTGAAAGTTTAAATGTTAATATATGTAGGTTTAAAAGGGATTTTATTGTAGCAGATGGTGCGGGGAGGGAAATAGTTTAAAAACATTATTCACATTTAGAGGGAATTAGGGGGATGCAACGAATGAGTTTTGATACGAGGCTGCAGTGTTTCAATTATACATATTTGATTGCCGCCTACAGACCTCTTGGAATACCTGCCTCTTAGAAAAAGTTGTATAAAATAGCAGTTAATGGGATGGAGGGTTCAAAGGTCCCAAAAGTAAATTTTAATTGTGTAAATGATCGATTTCCCGTGGCACTAAAAAAAAAAGATATTTTGAGAGGCCTAAAGCACATTTAAAGATTAGTGGCACAGTGTTACATTATGAAGCAAAATTTGAAGAGGGTCAGCGTTCCAATAAAAAGGGTATATTATTTCCTGTGTAAGCTCCTTCAATTGAATCAGTAAAACGTTGTGTTTGACTTTTATACACCCCATCCCTAGATTCTAATTTAAATGGTCATTTCGATCTAATTACAGATATCAGTAGGGTTCTAAGTGAGGGTAAACATCGGCGTGGTGTGTGCTATTGCAGTACAACACGTCTCTAAAGATTTCGCTCCGATTTAAAGTTAAAACATCACATGAACCACTGCAAGTGTAATGGATACCAGCCGGTAGAGACGGTAAGCAGAGATAGAGTCATCTTACGTTTTAAAAAATTTCAAAACATGCTCTTACGGAGCACTAAGAAAACTTTGAACTGCGAAGCTAAACAAACAGACGTGTACTATCTGTCAAATTCAAATTGTATTAAAATACCTGAGTTCATAGGGGTCCCTTACGCTCACGCGCTGCGAGATTCCAATAATACAACGCAAGTGCTGGATCTAGTTGATAAGTTTGGTGACGGTCAAGACTGCATACGCTTGGCATTGGTCAGTCTAATCAAAAAAGCGAACGGGGCAATTTCGTGCCTTCGTTATAGAAACTATTTTATGCTCCTATCACCAGATGACATAGTGGTCATAAAAATCGTAAAATGTGTTGAGTTTGCAAGGGAGAAGTTGATGATGGTATTGGGAAAGCATGGAGGAGGAATGTATTCGACCATGATTATTTGTGGCAGGATATTGCATCGGGAGGGAGTTGCTTTAGGGACGCAGAACCCCAGTCATGCGATTGAAATGTTAGACAGAAATCTTTCTTGCCTGTTTTTATGTGCAATTCCAATTATAACTTAAAGTTTGGTCTACAGGCGTTGGCCTACACCGCCAAGGTTACAGTAATGGATGACGCATGGAGAGATGATTCTTTTTCATATAATATCATACCTAAATCATCGGAGAAGCTACTGCTGCTAGAATTCATGTGGAAAACAGTTGACAAGGGTAACACGTGCCTGAATAAAATCCGTTTTTTAGACTCTTTCAGCTTCTTCCCCAAATCTTTAAATCAATTGATTCATGTACAGAAAAGTGACAATTTTGATAGCCTCCCCTCCTCAAACAGCGCTTCCCCGATGATGAAATGTATGATTTATTAACGTGTAAGGGTATTTATCCATATGATTATTACAACTCTGGCTCGAGGCTAGATGAGGTGTCACTACCGCCTATTGAAGCTTTTTACAATTCTCTTAATGAGAGTGAGTGCACCACGACCGACTACGAATTTAATAAGAGCGTTTGGCCAAAGGACGGATGTAGAAATGGATGGAATTATTGTAAACTATACTTAGCCAGTAACGTAATCACTCTTTTGGACATTGGACGCAAATCGATGGACAAAATCTACAGAGACTTCGGTTTGGATTTAGGCTATTTTTTTTCCACTCCTAATGGGGTGATGGACTTCATGCTTAAAATCAGTAATTAGGGAATAGTTCTTATCACCGATTTGGATAAGCATCTGTTTTAAGAGATATCGTCGTGGGGGGGGTATATTTTTCACGGGGATCACATCATGAAAACTGATCCGAGTGGACAGCACACCGATGAAAAGACGGACGCATTTTTTTTGGATATGAATTCTCTTTACCCATCGGCAATGTCTCACTACTGTTTACCGTTTGGCAATTATAAAGGGCTTGACAGTCCGAGTGCTTAGAATGTCCCCGATATTGCCAGTGTTGCGGAGACTGGGACACAGAGATGGTTTTTTGAAATTGACGGTGAAATACCCATGGAAATCCATGACTCGGTAAAAGTCTTTGTTTTTCCCTGCTTAAATAGACCGATGGGTGGTGAATCTCTGAGTCCCTACAATTTATCATTAGTAGAGGATGGTAGTATGCACTGGGTACCTTCAAAACAAAAACCAATTGCCGACCTCAACCTGAAACAGAATATTGTCATTCAACACGTGCTATTGAAATGGATGGTGTCCAATGGTTTCAAGGTCACAGAGATTCATACAGCCCTCCAATTTGATCAAAAGCCTTACATGAAAACGTTAATTGACACCTTTGTCAGTAAGCGTTCACAAGCGAAAACGAAAGTTGAAAAATGAGTCTATAAACTCATTTTAAACTCATCTTTTGATAAACTGTGCGAGAAGGTATGAAATAGAAGTCGAGGTTACATTGTAACTAATTTCAAAGATTATTCTAGAATCAGCGTAGATCCAAGATTCACAATGTTTACAATCATAGACTCGGATATAGTGCTTCTACATCGTAAGAAAAGAAGCATTGTATTAAATAAAAATATTTCAGGCGGAAGTGCGATATCTAAACTATCCAAGAAACTCAGGTTGTCATTTTATTATATTATATGCAAGGTATAATAGCTGATTGAGAGACAAGTTCATGTTTATTACGGGGACACTGACTATCACCTGTTAAAAGTCAAAACTGAAAATCTATTGAATGATTTGGAAAATGGCGAGTACATTAGCTCACGAATGAACTACAGTAATTGGGACGAATCCTTCTACCCAGAGCTATTGAAACGCCCGGCCCCAAATCAATTATGAATGCTAAAATCTGAAATAGGTAGCGATCTGATATCCAGTGATATGTTTCCTGGAATAAAGGTGTGCTGTATAGAGAAGCATAGCCAGGAGATAAAACAAGTTTGCAAGCGGATACCTACACACTCTGTAAAAAATAAGTTCAACATGAGTGTGTATAGAAAATATGTGGAACGTATTTTGGTGCCAAGGGCGAAAGTCATGGCGATTCGCTCTGTAAAATTTAAAAACTGCACAGTTAGAGTTGAGAAAAACGCCATGTCTGCTATATCGGACAAAGTATATGTACTTGAGGATGGTGTGACGGTACTACCACACAGTAATTATTAAATTTCAGACCGATTTGATTGTGTAGATTACAGAAAACAGCCCGGTTTAGGAAAATTAACTTAAATTCATTAAAAAGTACAAATTGGGTGGGAGAGTTTTTTTGGTAATGGAGTGTTTTTTAAATTCTTTTTAATTCTTTTTTTCTTTATCACAAACAATTTTCAATGTGTGTGTGTGTGTGTGTGTGTGTGCATGTCAGAGCATGGTCCACTATTCACGCACAGCCCCGGCCCGGGCCCGCCGCCGTAGCTGCCCGCTTTCTGGCGCCCGGCGCTTCCCGGCCTATAACAGCGGGCCCCCGGCTACCACAGCGGCCGCCCCCGGGGGGAGGGGGGACCCCATAATTTAAAAAACTGTAAATGATAGTGATATTATTATTTAAAGTGCATTATTATAAAAAATATTGTATTTTTCTATAAATAAATAAACAAAAAAAAAGTGCATTTATTTCAGTGTTTTGTTTCTCTGTGCCTATGTAAATTTTGTATTTTTTATTATAAATAAATTAAAAAAAAGTGTATTTATTTAAGTGTTTTTTTTCTCTATGCCCATGTACATGTTATATTTCTCGTTATAAATAAATTAAAAAGGGTATTTTTTCATGTTTAATGTGCATTGATGTTCAATGTAATATTTTTTAAAAGTATTGTTACTTTCTTATGCATACGATAAGAGAACATACGATTCTTTATTCGTCTTCTTCTTCTTATTCTTCTTGAACGGAGTAGTAGTAGTAGTAGTAGTAGTAAAAGGGAAATTATTCAGTCATTAGAAAGGTCTAGTCTAAAGTTGCTTGTCCTGGAGAACTGTTGAATGGAAGTCGTATCAAATTAAAACACCATTCAGATTGTTTTTGTGTGGACCTTTAATGAGGGGCAAAACAAGAGTCTTAACTAAAGTAATTAGAGATTATAATAAAATATTTGCGGAAAAGACTGAAAAAATCTACTGCTCTCAGAGCTTTTGGCATCAGTCATGCGATGAAATAAAAGCAATTGCTGCCATCATGGGTTTGTTACAGATACAATTAATACAAGGACTTTATGTTTTCACCTTTGTTGAACCAAACTCTTGGCTGATCATTATCGATATGGCTGAATCTATTGGACAATGGTCCCAGGAAATGCTACAACTGTTCACTGTTCGCTCTCATCATGAACAGATTTCCGTTACTCTGGTTCTACACAATTTCTTTCACCAGAGCAAAAGTATGCGAACACTTGCATTGAACTGCAACTACTGTATCATATACAGAGTTGTTCGTGATTCTAGCTCACTATTAACTCTTAATAAAAATATCTTTCCAGGCTCCCCCAAATTTTTGCTCTCAGAATACTATCATGCAACTAATAAACCCTACGGCTACATCCTATTGGATCTTAATCAAAATACACCCGAGGATCTGCGTGTATTCACAGATATTTTTGACAATGAAATTACAGTATATCTCCCCGTGAACACTAAAAAGACCTATTAGTTTCTATCGTGACACTGAAAAAACTTTATGATAAGAAACATCTGTTTTTAGTTCTAAGTACTTCAAAACTCTAGCTTGGAAAAGACATACCCAAACATGATATTGACAGTTATTTCATTAATCTAATATCTTAACTTTGTTTAGAATTGACGGAGGGTAATTTTCAACAGGAAGAATCAGTAAAGCAACAGCCCAAATAACATCGTTCCCTTTTATGTAAAGTGGCCTCTTAATAGGAAGGACAGAATTTTAAAAGTAAAGCACTTCTTCAGGTGGGCAGTTGCCTTTTAACGTCTTTACTGCCAATAACCGCAGGACTGGTGAATAGTTTTTTATAGAGAGAGAGAATAGTAAAACCCTATATATTAACTTAAATAAAACTCGCTCTTTCGCACATGAAGAACTTTGAGAACAATCTGATTAAAGTAATTGACAATATGAATATTCAGGTTGATAAAAAAACTGCTCTTATTTCAAGATGTGCTTCGCCAAGTAGACCCACCTAAGCCCCGTCGTGTGAAGATAACTGCTGCCACTATTATTTACAAAAAAGAATCATCTCCTCAAGATTCTGCTGCTGCTGCTGGAACACAATTAAAGAAGGAGGAATTGGAATCGATTGTATTGAAAATTGGAAATCTTATTCCACAATCATATCGTGAAAAAAGTAAACAATTCCTAACCTATCTCACGGAAAGTGGTCAAGATCATATTCAAGTTGATAACAATAGGAAAGGGATTATAATTCAGGGCAAGAGCCATAATCTGGTCGACTTAATCTATGATTTGGCTACAAATCGTAAAGGACTATTACCATTTGACAATCATCTTTACAGCTTTCTAAATACATTGAACTTCCCCAAAGGTCTTATTATATATAGAAAAATTATTAGAAAGTTAAATAAATATGCATCAGCATCAACAACAACACCATTAAAATATGAAGAAGAACAAGAAGAACACCATGATTGTAAATAAATCTTGGACATTACTAGCACACCCAATGGAAAAAACTTGAACAATAGGGACAAGGAAATATCAAAAATTTGTCATCTCACCTTCGTCTACCATTATACAAAAGGCTAGCAGACGTTACACAACGTATTTACGTCCAAAATGTTTGAAGTTCTGAATGATGCTTATGAAGATATTGGTGAGGCAGGGAGTTTAAGTTCCTCCACCACTCTTTTGAAAATTACTGGTGTTCACACCAAAAGTTTTCATAACTATCTACAAAATGAATCAAGTTACACTCTAAATAGAAATCATAGACTTCGTGCCAATCAATCTCAAAAAACTAAAGCCTTTTACCCATCGTATATAATGCAAGTATATATCTTGACTCTAGATGAGGTTCAACAACGTCACATTAAACAGTACAATTTCATTTTACTGGCAATCAGTGTTTATAGTCGTTCTGCATATGCAATTCCATTGTACTCGAAAAGATGCTTTGAAGTTGCTCAGGCCAGTGAAAGTGGTCTCGAACAGGATTCGTATAAAAAAATCCAAACAGATCATAGTAATGAATTGGTTAATTTTCATGTAGCAAAATTACTAGAGAAATATAGTAGACTGTTCCGCCTCAGTTATATTCTTGTAAAGGCTCCATTCGCTACACAATTGATACAAGCTACTTGACTTTTAATTTCAGAATATTGCACATTGAAAAATACACTAACTTTGATTGATAATTTAGATAAAATCATGTTGATTTACAATCAATAATCTCATCGGTCATTGTCCAACTCAACTCCAACGGAAGTTAATCAATCTTATCATGATTTAGTTAATATCTTTCTAAAAAAATAGTCCATTGAATCGGTTAACAAAAATAAATTCACTGTGGGTGAGACTGTCTGAATTAATGGAACAACCACTGTTTTTGAAAAAGAGGATTACCTATGGTCCAACGAACTTTTCAAAGTGGTAAAAATCCCAGACACTAAACCTATAACGTATCGTTTGCGCGATATCAAAGATGAGAGATTCTCGGTGGCTATTATGACTATCAACTACAAAAAGTTAAAAATAATAGTCACATCTATCAAATTGAAAAGATATTAAAGACACGTACTCGCAGGGGTAAGAAACAGTCACTTGTTTGGTGGCTAGGATTCAACTCTGATTTTGATTCTTGGATTGGTGTTGAAGATATTGACAATGCCCAATGATTTCTATGTAAATTTAATGTCCGATGTTTTCTATTCTATCTACAACGACTTGACTAAGACAAGTTACTTTCGGACAAAACTCTCCCCCGCCATCATATTTGACGATGCATATGAAGTAGCTCTTGTCATACCTATGACATCCTGAGAAAAGATCGTGTATGATATAAAAGTTATACTATTCGATTGGATTATGAATGGGTTGAAGTATGTCGACTAGGAATGGGTTGAAGCACTTAAATTTACCGAATATCCACCTGCCAAATTGAAATATATTGAATATGAGAATATGACAGATTAGTGGTATACAATCGATAGAAAAATTTCATATCATAGAAGTTGTATATTACATTTTAATTATTTATTAGAATTTGACAGAGTTTACATTACCTCATCCGTTGACAATGAAGTAATCGTTTACAGTGATAATTCGAGAGAAATTTTTGGCTTTAAATTGAATATTATCAATGGGAGACATGCAGGCACCGTTAACGGTATGAATCAAGTTTTTTTTGCTGATTATCCTCCAAGTTGTGCCTCGAACTCTTGCATATTTTTCTATGCTTCCTTTGCGGAAACGTCGTGAGTCGGTAACTCAAAAATCCTCCTCCTACGTGTTCTCGAACAGCAACATCTCATGAACTTGTTCATCAATATAATATAGATCCTCTTCAGTATGATATTGTAAACACTTTGTATTTGGAACTCTATCAGATAAAACTAAGAAGTGAATTGGGCGATCCTCTAGCAATAAAAAAAGGCTTATCAGTGATTACTTGTCATTTTCGACCCATTGTCGACGATAGAACGATCACCTAGACTGAAAAATAGGAGAGTTCCTTTTGTCTTTCCCGATATCGATTGCTATGTTGGTGTTTTGAGTCCACGTCAAATAGGCAATGGATTGGAATACTACAAGGGGCGTACTGCATTATCTGGCTATTGCCTTGGGAGCTGGTTTGCTAGGCTATTTCGTTCTGCTCTACCCCTTGCCAGAAAATATATTTTTCCTACTGCATTGAATTTTGTTGCGTCCACAACCCAGGAGTGGGAGTCAGGTAAGAATTTCAATAATAGTGTTAATGAAAATATTAAATCTTCAGCAATAGTCATTGGTGAGCCGTTAAAAACTTAACGAAATGGGGAGGTATTGAAAATGATGCGTGCGCGTCATTTCCTGATCTGTCTCCACCGTGGGGATGAGCTAAGTACATCAACAGGGACTTTAAGCAATAAAACAACGACGACCAATAAGCAGAAGAAGAAAAAGAAAAAGATTGTTAGATCAAAGAAGGATTTCTTCTCTTAAAATGACTTATCTCCCCCACAAAGAATCATATCCATCAATCAGTTCCTCATTGAATCTATTCAATGCTGAAAATGTTGATGTCAGTGTCAAGTATGGCTACTATGAACAAGTTCACCCCCAACAAACCCTCTAGGAAAATATACACTTTCAAATATTTTCCAATGAAGACTATTTCATTGATTTGGCATCAACATTTTATTGATTTAAATGTTGCGGTGAAGAAAATGTCAGATAATACAACTCCAAATGAAGGTGATGGTCTCTCCTGCGAGAACTGTATTCTACACAATCTATTCAAACAAATTAATGTATTTATTAATTGTACTTTGGTGAGCACTAGTAATAATTTATCCAAATATGCAAGCTATATACAATTTATGATGATGGCACCAGAGGCATACAAGGAGTTTAGAGGAAAATCACTGGGCTATGAATACCGATAAGATGTTGATACTGACGGTAAGTTGACTACTGCAGTAACCCAAGAGTATCATCTGGTTTGAAAATTAAATCATAAGATATTAAATATATCCCAATGATTACCCCCCAATGTTAGGATTGACATAAAGTTATAGATGGCCCCATTGAATTTCATTTTGAGAAAAACACCTCTTGAAGTACCCGATGCAAATGTCATTATCACATCGGCATTTCTCCACGTCCGAAAACAACAGGTTCTGAGCTCTGTTGCATTGGCAGTGGAAAAGCTAAGAGCCAATGGCACCAACATTTAACTTCTTGTCCCCCCTACCATCTCCAATCAACGTCACATTACCACTGGATCTCGTGGCCATAGCGATTAGTCATTCAGAAATGGAGAAATACCATCGAAAGTTGCTCTGGCCTTTTTAAAGAGTGGCAGAGCTGTTGGTTCCTGTACTGAATCCCCCCATGATTTTGATTTTTTCGGTTTACCAAGCCTACTTTGCACAGTGAATAGTATCCCACTGTACACTCTATGTTTTAACAAAAAAATCTTTAGAGCTCTGTACGAGCTGATCTTGCAATCCCTAGATCACGACTCTCAACTATTTGAAAATAGAATAACCGATTGAATGTTTTCAAAAAATCATTGGGTAATGGTTTTGGACTTGTCGGGGACTCAGAATATGAGCATAGTACGAACAGGGAATATACGTTTAGAGTGTACATTTGCCGATGCTCTGACTGAGAGTATCACGCTAATATACCTGAGTCAATTTGAAACCTATTGGGAAATCACACCCGACGGCAGTGTTCTACTAAACCTAGCACCATGAACACAAACAAAATAATCAACGTATTTAATAGAGATCCATACATGTCCCAGTAAAATTCGTAGTGCATAATCTCGGACTTTATTGAAAAAGTTCCAAGCCTTAAGAATAAATTAAACCCTGTTAATAGCAATTCATCGACTAAGAAGACCGGTCATTGGCTTTACATCTTTCAAACATCTAAAAATATTGAGTCTTTTGATCATCTTGGACTATCGTATAAATTCTATACACTATACATCAGCAACTTTATTGAAAGCAGTGGGAAAACCATTATTCAAAATCATCGAAGAGTACAGGATTTAACGACTAAGACAAGTGGCTTTCATGCACTACTCTTTTTCATGTTCAGATGTCGTGGCTTCACCTATAAGCAGTTTATCAATATCTACGTTGACTTACCTCAATTGAAAGACTTTCGAGTGTAAAATAAACTTACAAGCTTATTTAATATTGATTTTAGTGCCCTGCGAATAAAATGTGCTAAAAATGTATGTTAAATTGTTTATTAATAAATTCTTATATACATGATAAAACGACTTTTCTACCCTTTTGATTTCATCTTTCTAGTAGGTAAAGGTCTTTTTCCACAGCAAATAATACAGTTAGATTATCTGAATTCACAGTATAATGATCATGATTTACTGCATTGTCAGGGTAATATTTTCTACAATAGATTGTGACTTCACTCTTGTCATATCTCTTTGTATGGTATGATACTATTCTCATTCATTCTATAGAATTCACATGTTTCAATTTGCTTATTTAAAGCAATTTCACAAACTGTGTCCTCAAGAGTCGAATCTCATTCCGTCACAGTTAAATAAAAATCAATGGGATGACAATCATAACACCCATTGTCTTCACGTCGATAAGGTAGAAACCATATTCTTTTGCTGTTCTAACAGTTAAATCTATGATCCGATTTCTCCTCCAACAACAATCTAAAACCACGACGCTACCAATTTCGTAGCAATAATCTAAAACTATGGTTAGAATTCAAGCAAATCAGTCCCGGGTATGTATTCTTTCATTGATTACTTTTACAATAATGACAATTTGAGCTTAGTGTTGCTCTAAAATGAGAGTAACGCACCTCTTCCAGACAGGTATTACAAACTTTAATCTGTGCAGTATATCCTTTATCCAATTTACACGGGTTACATAATCTACACTTTTCGTCTTACTCATCAATTATTGTGCATTCCTCACACGACGATCAGCTGCCCAGTGTGCACATAAATAGGGGACATGTACATTGAATTTTGTTATATGTTGATACTCTAACTCGCCACAATGAAACTGAGCTAGCAACAACACAATATCTCTGAGATAGAGAGAGGAGTAAATCATCCTTCAGAACCATCTTTCTCATGAAAAAAAGTCTTAAATTTCTAAACTAATGTTTAAAAGCATATCCACAATATCATTTTGCCGTGTTGTGATCAGTATATCAGTAAATTGTGTAAATGCAGTTGGACCACGATGTATAACCTTCATGCAATACTCGAATGATGGTGAATCAGTTTTCACTGTATCGTTAGGTATCCCCCAATATAATACCTTCCTTCGAATAACCACCTCTAGAAAATGGCCATTTACAGTCAAATCTTTTTTTACAGACACTAGATTCAAAAAGAGTCGCTCTTTTTCAAATCTATCCATTTTTTAGACTCCTTAATCTCTCACAATCCATTTCTGACTAACCAGAATTTCTTTTTGTATTCAAGAGGAAATACGCTCATCTACAACAGAAAGAAATATACTTTTGATTCACAAACAATGTTTTTGAACATGATTACAATAATAATATTCACTGATGCATTTTATTCTCATCAATATATTTTGATAGGACATCTAATGCTGACTGAAGTTTATTTATATGGAGAATATTCACTTTTCCAGCAAAGCATAGTTGCTCCTCCTGCTTAAACTTGCTTAATGATATCATGTATCTAGCATACATACTGTCCCATTTAAGGCATAGTCTACAGCCAGCGGTTATTTCCACAGCTACATTGGGTACTCGTATATCGTTGCTGCTGCTGCTGTCAGTTCCATCATTAATCTCCAATAATGTAAATGCTCTACACATTTTTTCTCCACTAATATCCTCTCAAATAAACTATTATCTCTGAATTTAAGTATATTACTAATATGAATTGTAGTGCAAACCATTTCATTTATTTAAATCCCAATCACAAATCAATTTATCGTATGCTGAACATCCTCTGATTGGCTCATAAAAAATGTCTAGTGCAAATAATACATTCATTATGCACTTCTGATCAAAAACAAAAACCTTGCCAACTTTTCAAAATGTTCACGTGTAAATACAGTGTCTCAAGCATGGGTTTTTCTTGCGCAATTCAATGTACGCTTGAATGTACGCTTGAAATCTATTACACTTTTGAGCATATTCTTGTAGGCGTGAATGTACGTTTGAATGTACGCTTGATACTGTGCACACCCTTACTACTGATGGATTGATGATGGGAGGTATCAAATGCTTTTTTATTTGATCTTTTATCGTTTCTTGTTTTGATTTTGGTGTTTAATTGTCGTCACCTTTCATAATTTGATTTATATATAGGCCTAGTGGGGTGATTATTTACCTAAACAAGATTTACTTCAGGTTTTGTTATGTTTATTGTTGGTGAATTAATTCTTTCTTTCTTAAATAAAAAATAAAATAAAGATAGATATTTGAAAGCTTTTGACAGCCAACGTATTCGAAGAGTGTAAGTCAAGAACACTACTTATCACCTGAGGAGATAGGCCAAGTTTCTCTTGTTTTTTTTAGATGACATTCTTTAAGAATATAAATATAATTGTTTCTAAGTTGCTATGCCGCAAGTCATTAAATCCATGTTCCCTCATCAATCTTACACCTGCTATTCCTAGGTCTCTCCCACAAAATTGATTTGTATTTTGAAATATGCTACGGACTTGTTTACCTTGGATACAACGTAAATTGCACCGTTCCCAATAGGAGCACCGGACATTTTGACGGTTTTTGAAAAGTCTAGTTCTCTTCCTCCCCCATTAAAATAAGAAATTTCTCGTGGATAATTTTTAACATACTATCTTGCCGTTATAAAATAATTTGACTGGATATAGGTTTCTCACTCTTGTTTGGAAGGATCAAACGTAGGCCTATAGTTCCTTAACATTTACATATATGACTTCCAAGCAAGGCCATACCCAGAGGGGGATTTGACCCCGCCCCCTCCCCTCTTGGTATGACCCCCGAAATGGTTTTTGACTCATAAAAACGTAAAAAAATGGATATAAACCAATTTTGTATGCGTTTTTGAGTTTTTCTTTTGTGTACACCCCCCTCCAAAAAAAACTGTTTGAGTAAAACCCCCTCCAAAAAAAAAAATCCTGGGTACGGCCTCTCTTCCAACCATTAAACAATAACTTTTATATTTCGTGGAAAATGTATATCTAGCACTGTGGATTTTATTGGAATTAAAAAAACATACAGACATTATTCTAATCAAAAGTGATTAAAAGAAGAACATTTTCAAACTGTTTAACGTCTTTAATTTAAAATCATTTCTTTTGTAATTAGAAGAAGAGGAAGATTTGCCACCTTCATTAGAAATTCAACTTACATTTAGGCAATGTTAAAGAAGAAAATATACAGCTCAAGACTATGGATGAACCCTATTAATGAACTCTCTCAGGCAGATCTAGTGAATGAACTGTAAATTATCTGTGGACCGGAATTTATTATTTTGTTTTGTATAAATATTTTAATTTTAATTTTAAGGCTTTACTGTTTCTGCTGATGACAATCGCTGTACATGTGACCAAAATATCCAGACTTCTGTATCTGTTTTCATTGTCTAATAAATGGGCTTATCCCCATTTGAACGTTTATTTGTTTGTCATAGAAGGTCAGTGTGGTCTTGGAAAAAAGATACGTTATTTAAGGTATAACATCGAAAAAAAATCGATTCATATTTTTGCGCCTCATTCCAATAAGGAACAAACGATATTTGTTAATTGCTTTACAGAAGTAATTCCTGTTATCATTGCTATCAATGACATAATATCGCCCAGGCAGTGTTTTTAAAAATAACGTTTAAGATGCAATAAAGAATGTTTTAATGTCGGTTTTTCTTATCGTCTGGTAGTCCTTAGAGGATCTAGTCATTTTGGACTCCCCGAAATTATCTTCTCTAGGGTACCTAGAAAACTCAAGTACAATGAAACGTTCGTGAGTTGTAATTCTTAACAGTGCATAAGTACGGTTTTATAGCATAAATATTATTTCAAGATGATAGAATCGAAATTCATTTCAGTGATTCCTCATTTTGGCTCACGTTAACATTTTCTCCTGGCCTTTGACATTTATTTCTTTCTTTTTTTCCTGTTTCTTATTTAATACACTAAAGTCAAGAATGTAAACGTAAAAAGCGAGGGTATAGAAAGGGGCACAATTTTCCGTGAGAAGGAATGTTTATGAGGAAAGGTTTCCAGGAAAAATTTTACAAAGGGGGAGGGGATTTCCTGGCATTATTTGAAAAAGGATAACAAATTAATTAAAAAGAACAGGTTTTTTTAACTGAAAGTAAGGAGTAATATTAATACTTAAAACAAATACAAATTATCCTGTAATTTGTATTTGTATTGTAATTTGTATACAAATTGTGTGTGGGGGACTTCCCCTTTCTAGACTCTTGCTCTTTACGTTAAATCTTATCTTTTGTTGCAATTCTTTAGCAAACACTTCTCACACACAAGGACCGTTGAATTTGAATGAGAGGTATTTTCAAAGAACTTCAAGACTTTAGCGTAAAAAGTGAGGGTTGGGGAAGGGTTGGTCACATCATATACGAAACATTTTTTTTTAAGTTTTATTGCTGCTCCTTATTTTCAGATGAAAAAACTTGTTTTTTTTATTTAATTATGGCAACTCTGTCCTGTAATTCTAAATCCTAAGAGAGCGGGAGAGTTCCATTATTCATTGATTTAAGGCAGTAAAAAGCTGAGTCGAAAATAGGCCCAAAGCTTTTCTCGTCTCTAACAGGCTTTTAGCTCACAGGGTATGTAAACAGGGCCAGGTAGAAGTGAATGAAAATAAGATATTTGAAGATTGGATTAATCGAGATGCATCACCTGAAAGCGTGCCAGCATTTTTTTTTCAGACTGGTTTAGATTTTCTAGGCCAGTAGACAGGGACAAGTTGACCTCAGAGAAGACAAAAGCTATGGAAATATTGATGTAACGATATGTGGTGCCCAAAATTGTTTTGTCTCCGATAGTCAAGCAGCTAACAGGCCTATTACTCTGGGCCAAACTAACCAAAAAAAAAAAAAATAAATAAAAAAAAAAAAAAAAAAATAAAAAATTGAAAAACAGGGTCATATCGGAAAGTGAAACACCAAAAGGGGCTAAAAATTATTTTTCCCCAAATCGGTTGAACGCAGAGTAAGTAGACTGGACGAAGAAGACCTTAACGAAGACGATAAATTCCGGAAGAAAAATGTGGCTGTACTGATTCTTAGCGTGAAGAATCGTTATTTCTTGTATGTTGATGTGCTTTAAAATATCAGGACCTATAGACAACCCCGTCCAAAATGTCGGTATCTGAAACCTTAACACAAAAGATAAAGAAACAAATTTGGTTCTATTGATTCTTTTAATAAAACAGTGGACTAAAACGTGTATATTAAAGGGCATCTACAGAAAGGGGCTCAGTATGGCTCAAGCCCAATAGCAGACGAGAGTTTACCCAGATTTTCAATTGATATGAACAACATTCGCTCTGCCCATTCACCTGAAATTCTATTGTAAAAGCTATTGATAAATATCATAGGCAGCGCAATCGCGCTGCGTAAGTAAAGAACGATGTTGGCACAATGTATTATTTTTTTTCAAACCAGGGCACTTCGTATCGAAGGAGTTGTCGTAGAAACTTCGAAAAGGGCCCATTCGATTGGAAATTGGAGTGGCTTGTGCCCTTTTTAATAGTCGAAAGTGATTGGAGGGCCACTAACCCCTCCCCCCCCCCCACGCCAATCGTTCCCCAAAACACATCCAATCAAAATTTTGAGATAGCCATTTTGTTCAGCTGATTTTAGTTGATTTTGTTTTAGTTGATTTCCAGATAGAAAATATGTTTTTGCGGAGGATACTCCCCCACAACCCTCAGGGCAAGGGTTTTTAGTTATGGCCTGGGGGTATGTAAGAACGATGTTGGCACAATGTATAATTTATTATTTTTTTCCTTTAGAGCAGGCCATTTCCCCAAACACTTCCAATAAAAATTTTGAGATAGCCGTTTTGTTCCACGCAGTTCAAAGTTCAGGAACCTATACCTTTGAGCAGGACACTCCCCCCACAGTTTTCAGGGCAAGGGTTATAAGTTATGCCCTGGGTCCATGTAAAGTTTTTATTGAAATCTGTGTCGTAGAAACTTGAAAAAGGGTTCATTCGATTGGGAACTGAAAGGACTAGTGACCTGTATAATAGTTGAAAGTGATTTGAGGGCAACTAAACCCTCTCTCATGCCCACCTTTTCCCCAAACACATCCAATCAAAATTTTTAGATAGCCATTTTATTCAACGTAGAAATTTTTGGAAATTAAGTCTTTAAGGATGACAACCCCCCCCCACAGCCCTCAGGGCAAGGGTTGTAAGCTATGCCCTTGGGGAATATAAGGTTTTTATTGAAAGTGTTGTCGTAGAAACTTCAAAGGGGCTCATTCAATTGGAAATTGAAAGGGCTAGTGCCTTTTTTAATAATTGAAAGTGATTGGAGAGCGACTAACGCCCCTCTCACGTCCACCATTTTCACAAACACATCCAATCAAAATTTTGAGATATCTATTTTGTTCAACGTAGTTGAAAAATCTGGAAATTAGGTCTTTTAGGATGATAGCCCCCTCAGAGCCCTCAGTGCAAGGGTTGTAAATTATGCCCTGGGGGCATATAAGTTTCATGTAGAAAGTTGTTGTAGAAATTTCAAAATGGGCTCATTTGATTGGAAATTGAAATTGCCCTGTTTAATAGTCAAAAGTGAGTGGAAGGTAAATAACCCCCCTCTTACGCCCCCCATTTCCCCAAAAAAAATCAATCAAAATTTAGAGATAGCCAGTTTGTCCAACGTAGTTAGAAGTTCTGGAAATTATGGATTTAAAGATGAAAAACCCCCCAGAGCCCCCAGGGCAAAGGTTGTAAGTTATGCCCGGGGGGCATATAAGATTTTTATAGATAGAGTTGTCGTATAACTTCAAAAGGGGTTCATTCAATTGGAAATTGAGAGGGCTAGAGCCCTTTTTAATAGTCGAAAGTGATTGAAGGATAACTAACCCCCCTCTAGCGCCCACCATTCCTCCAAACACATCCAATAAAAATTTTCAGATAGCCATTTTGTTCAACGCAGTAGAAAGTTCTGGAAATTAGGTCTTTGAGAAAGACACCCCCCAGCCCTCAGGGCAAGGTTGTAAGTTATGCCCTGGGGGCATATAAGGTTTTTATTGAAAGTGTTGTAACTTCAAAAGGGCTCATTTGATTGGAAATTGAAAGGGCTAGTGACATTTTTCATAGTTGAAATTGATTGGAGAGCGACTAACGCCCCTATCACGCCCATTACTTCCCCAGACGTATCCAATGAAAATTTTGAGATAGCCATTTTGTTTAACGTAGTTCAAAGTTCTAGAAATTAGGTCTTAGGGGATGACAACCACCCTAACAGCCCTTAGGGTAAGAGTTCTATTTTTTACCCTGGGGATATATAAGGTGTTTACAGAAAGCGTTGTCGTTTCAAAAAGGGTTCATTCGATTGGAAATCGAAAGGCCTAGTGCCCTTTTTTATAGTCGAAAGTGATTGGAAGGCTTGACATTTGTATACTAAAGATCGATGTGGGTATAATGTATTATTTTTTTTTGTTTCTTTTTTTTTTGTTTGGACAAGGGCACTTCGTATCGAAGGAGTTGTCGTGGGAACTTCGAAAAGGGCTCATTCGATTAAAAATAGAAAGGGCGGATGCCCTTTTTAATAATCGAAAGTGATATATATATATATATATATATATATATATATATATATATATATATATATATATATATATATATATATATATATATATATATATATATATATATATATATATATATATATATATATATATATATATATTAGACATTAGTTTTGAGCTTTTCAGGCCATGTTTAGAATTATTTTGAAAAGATGGTCTTGTCATACCAATGGTCTTAGCTTTTTCAGAGAGGGTTTTCAAGCGTATCTCTTTTTGCTCCAGTGTCTTTTTTAAGTAGCGAAAGGGACTCTGCCGCAATAAATTGCTGTTTCCAGTAATTTTATCCCAAATAGGATAAAAATGTCATATAGCACCAAAGTCAAAGTAACTTCACTAAGTACTACTAATTCTTAACGTCTTGTAATGTGGTTTTTTTTTTTTTAGCAGAAACATTTTTTTTACTACCCTGTTCTTCCGTTTTAAAAAGTGTGCTTTGATTCTATTGATTTATTTTTATGTTGCATTCTCGCAAGCCAATCATGTCAATTTTTATTTCTGGATGGAAAAACTAACCCCGCCTTTTTGAAACAAGGTTAATTAATGCTTTGGGTCAGCTAATGCTGGGTGACAAATTTATACGGACAAGGAAATGCAATTTCTGTAGAGATAAATAATTCCGCCTTTTAAAATCAAATTGTTCCTTTTATAAGGCTTAATTAAAAAAAAAACTTTCGGAAAAAATAAGTTTTTCAAAGAAAAGTAAAGGGCATTTTAAACTTAAGCTCAGCAGATACAAATACCTTTTAAAAGAAATTACTATTAAAGAATAAATGAAACCCAAAACGAACAGAAATTAAATAAAAAATCATAGCAAAAACATACAACAAGTAATGATATAAATGAATAAATAGATCTTAAAGCGAGTAATGCTTAGATTGAAAATGACAATCAAGCTTGAGACGAAAAAATTTTTTCCTATTGAAGTACAAATAAAACTTAAAACGAATAGAAATTAAATGAACAATCAATGCAAACAATCATACAATAGATATTAGTGTAAATGAATAAATAAATCTTAAAACGAGTGAAACTTAAATTGAATATGCAAATTAAGCTTGAAACAAACAAAAGTCACCACAAACAAGAGTTTGGGTATCGCCTCCTTCTTTCACTGTAAAAGTCTAAAATCTACTGCTTCATTGGCGCTTTACTGAAAACCAATTTTGTGACAAATATTTTCCCTTGTACTTATCTCTGAAAATAAACATTAAAATTATAGTAACATTTTGAACTGATGAGCTTTCAACAATTAATGTCATTATACATCAAATATTCAGTTTAATTTATTAGCTCTTTTTGAAGTTGTTAAAGACGAATATAGTTTCCCTACAAACAAGTGATTGGATAGTGCCTCTTTTCCTAACTGTAAATAAAAACCAAAAACCTTCTGCGTCATTGGCGCTTAACTGAAAACGGATTATATTACAAATACTTTCTTTTCCAGTTCTTACAGCATTGAAAACAAAAATACAATTACAGCGAAATAAATTCTGAACTGATGGATCTTTCAATAATTAATATTATTATACATCAAATATTCAATTTGATGTTGTTATTACTTTCCAAGACTGTTCAAGACGCATATAGTTTTCAGTAAAGCGCCAATGACGAAGCAGGTTTTAGACTTTTACAGTGAGAAAAGGAGGTCATACCCAAACTCTTGTTTGTGGTGATTTTTGTTTGTTTCAAGCTTAATTTGCATATTTAATTAAGTTTCACTCCGTTTAAGATTTATTTAATAATTTACATTAATATCTATTGTATGTTTGTTTGCACTGATTGTTTTTTTAATTTCTGTTCGTTTTAAGTTTCATTTGTACTTCAATAGGAAAATATTTTTTTCGTCTTAAGCTTGATTTTCATATTCAATCTAAGCATTACTCGCTTTAAGACCTATTTATTCATTTATATCATTACTTGTTGTATGTTTTTGCTATGATTGTTTATTTAATTTCTGTTCGTTTTGGGTTTCATTTATTCTTTAATAGTAATTTCTGGTCGTTTTTAGTTTGAAATATAAAAGGTATTTGTATCTGCTGAGCTTAAGTTTAAAATTGCCTTTAATTTTCTTTAAAAAACTAGTTTTTCTGAAAGTTTTTTTAATTAATTTTTGTTCGTTTTTTATTGTAAAAAATTTAATTTTTTAAAAATTCATTATTTCAAAATCAAACTTAAAAAAAAAATCCAATATTCATCAAATTATCAAATCTGGTATCAAAGTACCAATATCAAAGTGAAAAAATGGGTTTGTGTCAACCTCGGAGTTTTATCTGATGTTTCAACTATTTTCAATAAAATGGACATCTCAAAATTTTTATCGGATGGGTTTGGGGAAAAAGGGCATGGGGGGGGGGGCTAGATTAAGCTTCGGTCTCTTTTGACTCTTTAAAGGTGAACTAGAACTATCTATTTTCAATCAAATGAGCCCTCTGTGAAGTTTATACGAGTATCCTTTCTATAAAAACCATATAAATCCCCAGAGTAAAACTTAGAACGCCTGTCCCTCGGCCCTGGGAGGTTGTGTCGACCCTTGAGTTTCAATATCTGATGATTGAACTATTTTTAACAAAATGCTCACCTGAAATTTTTATGGGATGGGTTTATCCATCCGATATGCCCAAAGGCAGGGAGGGCAAGTTGCCCTCCGATCTTTTTCACTCTGAGAAAATGAGCTACCACTTTTAATTTCCATTCAAATGATCCCTCTCTGAAGTTCATACGAGCATACCGTCCATAAGAACCATATTTGCCCCCAGATCAATATTTACAACGCCTGCCCCGGCCCTGGGGGGGTGTGTAGACACAGGAATTTTTCTTATCTGGCCTTTGGATTATTTTTAGAAAAATGACCATACGTAAAGCAGTTTTGTTCTATGATCTTTGAACTATTTTTAACAAAATGGCTACCTCAAATTTTTTATCAGATGTATTTGGGGGAAAAGGGCTGGGGGGCCAGTTGCCCTCTGATCGCTTTTGACTCTTGAAAAGGGCTGGATTTCAATATCCAATCAAATAAGCCCTCTCTGTAGTTTATACGAGCATCCCTTTCATACGAACAATATATGCCCCAGGGCATAATTTACAACGCCTGCCCCCGGACCCTGGGGGGTTGTGATGACACCTGATTTTTGGTTATCTGCCTTTTGAGAAATTTTTAGCTTAATGCCTATCTCAAAATTTTTATCGGATACATTTGGGGGAAAGGGGCGTGGGGTGGGGCTAGTTGCCCTCCAATCTCTTTTGGCTCGAAATAGCTTAACTAGAACTTTTAATTTCCAATCAAATGAGCCATCTCTGAATTTTTTACGAGCATCCCTTCAATAAGAACCATATATTCCCCCAGGGCATAACTTACAACGCCTGCCCTCGGGCCCTGGAGGGCTGTGTCGACCCCGGAGTTTTTGTTATATGGTCTTTGAACTATTTAAAAAAAGCTATCTCAAAGTTCTTATCGGATGGTTTTGAGAAAAAAAGGGTGTGGTGTGTGGGGGGCAAGGTGCCCTCCAATCTCTTTTGACTCTTAAAAAGTGAACTAGAACTTTCAATTTCCAATTAAATGATACCTCTTTGAAGTTAATACGAGCATCCCTTCCATAAGACCCATACATGCCCCCAGGGCATAACTTATAACGCCTGCCCTCGGGCCCTGGTGGGTTATGTCAACACCGGAATTTTGTTATATAATCTTTGAACTATTTTTAACAAAATATCTATCTTAAAATTTTTATTGGATGCATTTGGGAAGATAAGGTTTAGGGGGGGGGGCTGTCTATCCTCCAATATCTTTTGACGCTTAAAAAGTGAACTAGAACTTCCAATTTCCAATCAAATGAGCCCTCTATGAAGTTTATACGACAATGTTGTCAATACAAAACCAGTAGTAACCACATATGGAGTTTACGTACGCCCCTGTACCAAACAGGTTTCTGGTAGGTATAATCTGGTTTGGTGGGTATAATCTGGTTTGGTGGGTATAATCTGGTTTGGTTCAAGTTTTTCTGACACAATTTTTCAGGGATACATTCACGGGTTTTTGAAGCACTTTCATCATAACATGTTTTATTATTATTTTTTTTGGCAATTGAAATTTTTTTGTGGGTACATATGGAATCCGGTTAATAGCCTGTAGCTCAAAGGTATCTGAGATCTCGCCCCAGTATCGCATACACTATTAGAGATATCAAGTGATTTTTTCTTTACATGGTGTTCGTTCAATTGAAAGCGAGGATTTCTGTTAAATAAATAATTGTTATACCTTTTAAAATAGCTTTAGGGGGTTTGAGGGACTCTGTCGTTTTATTCCGTGTGATTTTTTCTTTACATGGTTTTATTTACATGGTGTTCGTTCAAAAAGCGAGGATTTCTGTTAAATAAATAATTTTTATACCTTTTAAAATAGCTTTACGGGGTTTGAGGGACTCTGTTGTTTTATTCCGTGTGATTTTTTAATTACATGGTGTTCGTTCAAAAAGCGAGGATTTCTGTTAAATAAATAGCTTTACGGGGTTTGAGGGACTCTGTTGTTTTATTCCGTGTGATTTTTTCATTACATGATGTTCGTTCAAAAAGCGAGGATTTCTGTTAAATAAATAATTGTTATATTTTTTCCGTTCAATTGAAAGCGAGGATATCTGTTAAATAAATAATTGTTATACCTTTTAAAATAGCTTTAAGGGCGTTTGAGGGACTCTGTTGTTTTATTCCGTGTGATTTTTTCTTTACATGGTGTTCGTTCAAAAAACGAGGATTTCTGTTAAATAAATAATTCTTATATTTTTTCCGTTCAATTGAAAGCGAGGATTTCTGTTAAATAAATAATTGTTATACCATTTAAAATAGCCTTATGGGGTTTGAGGGAGTCTGTTGTATTATTCCGTGAGATTTTTTCTTTAATTTGTGTTCGTACAAAAAGCGAGGATTTCTTTTAAATAAATAATTGTTATACCTTTTTAAATAGCTTTACGGGGTTTGAGGAACTCTGTTGTTTTATTCCGTGTGATTTTTTCTTTACATGGTGTTCGTTCAAAAAGCGAGGATTTCTGTTAAATAAATAATTCTTATATTTTTTCCGTTCAATTGAAAGCGAGGATTTCTGTTAAATAAATAATTGTTATACCTTTTAAAATAGCTTTACGGGGTTTGAGGGACTCTGTTGATTTAATCCGTGTGATTTTTTCTTTACATGTTTTTAGTTCAAAAAGCGAGGATTTCTGTTAAATAAATAATTGTTATACCTTTAAAAATAGCTTTACGGGGTTTGAGGGACTCTGTCGTTTAATTCCGTGTGATTTTTTCTTTACATGGTGTTCGTTCAAAAAGCGAGGATTTCTGTTAAATAAATAATTCTTATATTTTTTCCGTTCAATTGAAAGCGAGGATTTTTGTTAAATAAATAATTGGAGAGTATTGTCAATTTAAAATAGTTTAGAAATAAAAAAAAATTTAACAAGAAATGACTGGAAAGTGTTTTGGGGGAGATGGGTTGATTGGCAGAAGGATGTATTAGCGTAGTTATAGTGGAGGCCGAGTTGCTAGCGAAAAACCCGTGTGGATGAGTTGAAATGAAAAATTTTAACAAGAAATGGCTGAAAAGTGTTTTGGGGGAGATGGGTTGATTGGCAGAAGGATGTATTAGCGAAGTTATAGTGGAGGGCAAGTTGCTAGTGAAAAATCTAAGCTAATAAGGGTTTTTGACCGTAAACTCTAGTTTTTTGTAAGGAAATTATGGAAAATACAATTTGTTGGTTCATAGGTGAAACTTAAGTCCAGGTATGGATCGAAAAATAAACTATTTCTGTAGAATCTGAGCTAATAAGGGTTTTTGACCATAAACTCTAGTTTCCGTTCTAATTCAATATTTTTGTTTCATAAAAACAAAATATTTTTTTAAACTTCGAAATTATTCAACTTTATTTTTTTTTGTACGTATCTTAAAATGACAAATATGCTTACGGCTCTAACAATTGTACTCTGTGATTGGTCAGAGACACAATGTGGCTTTCCCACTGGTATTCTATGTCCGGATATCGACACTACCTAGCCTATTGCATGTATTAAATCAGTATTTCTTACGCAGTAGAACGATAAACATATAAGTCATATCTTTTAAAAAAATGAAGATGGAGCATTTTAATAAAGTGTGTTCACATGTCAATGTTATTGTAGCATTGAATGCTGACAAGGAGAAGTATTTAAACTATGAAACAAGTAAAAATAATAGCACTATTGGAAATGTATGTGTGCATTGTCATGACAGTAAGGAATTTAATTTCTTTGGAGTACCAAAAAACTCAACTCTTCTTATGGTGGATATGCAAGAGTGAGATATCCAGAGATGATAGCACTCAAAGAAAATGCCAACATAAAAATAATAGTTGATGAAGAGGGACATGTTCTTGCCAGTGCTTGTGGTAACATGCTACCTCTTGTTGCACCCCATCGTCAACTTTCGGGTATTAGCATTCAACGGAAGATCAAAAGAAGACATGCATACTCTTCTACTAATATCATAAACCATATCTTGTCGACGTGCCGAAACTGTTACCTTTGTAAAAAATAATGTTGTAATAGACGGTGAAATTTCCTGAACAATAAAAAGGGCATTGGCAGAAAATACCACTAAGGAATATAAAGATGAATCGATGAAAAACAAAGCGCCAGCAAACTTCACAGCCATTAATCAAACAATTAATGAACCAAATAATAGCAAAGATGATGTACATATTGAACATGTGGATGACCCCCCATTAGAAATGTGTTCACATGCTAGTGTTATTGTAGCATTGAATGCTGACAAGAAGAAGTATTTGAACTATAAAACAAGTACAAGTGGTAACACTATCGAAAACGTATGCGTGCTTTGTCATGACACTATAGAATTAAATTTCTTTGGAGTACCAAAAAATTCAATTATACAAATGGTGGATATGGGAAAGTATCATTTCCAGAGATGTTAGTACTCAAAGAGAATGCCAACATAAAAATAATAGTTGATGAAGAGGGGTATCTTCATGCTATTGATATAGGTAACATTCTACCTATTGATAGAACCTTTCGTCGGCTTTTAGGTATTAGCATTCAAATGAAAGCAAAGAGGAAAAGAAAGGCCTACTCTGCTACTAATATCATAAACCATATCTTGTCTACGCGCCGAAACTGTTACCTGTGTAAAAATAATGTGATAATAGACAGTGAAATTGCCAGAAAAATAAAAAGGGTATTGTCAGAAAATATCACTATGGAATATAAGGATGAAACGATGAAAAAAACAAAGCACCAGCAAACGTTACTGACATTGATCAAACAGTCAATGAATCAAATAATACCAAAGACAAAAAGCATATTGAGCCTGTTCATGAGACACCAGTAAAAATTGTGTATGATTAAAAATGGAATAATGATTATTCTCCTGATTACGAACTAAGAGAAGACAATAACTACAATATCAAGAGAGAACATGGTGAACTATTTTATGGAACAGATTCAAAATGTCCAAAGTTAATCATTGATATTAATAATGTATCTTAATATATTTTTTGTATTAATATTCTACATAACATTATTTCTTTAAAAATATTAAATTGTTATGTGTTCATTATTTTTTAGAGTAAGCTAGCATATCAAGCGTTTAGAATGTCTATTAAAACATCGACGATGTAAGAAAAGGAATTTGCGTACATCTATTGTCAGACAAATGGGATAACATTGTCAAAATCTAGGTATCAGAATGAAAAATTGTAGGTAAGTAAGTAAGCAAGTAAGTAAGTAACAAATTCTTTCTTGAAGTCACCTCTTGGATACACAATACAGAAATTTCATTAAAGAAATTATGAAAAAATTGTAAGTAAGTAGCAAATTCTTTCTTGAATGCACCTGCTGGATAAACAAAGACATTTCGTTCAAGAAATTATGACAAAATTCTAAGTAAGTAACAAACTCTTTATTGTTTACACGACTTAGATACACGATGTAGAAATTTAATTCAAAAAATTATGAAAAAATTCTCAGTAAGTAACAATTTCTTTCTTGAAGTCAACTCTTGGATACACAATACGAAAATTTCATTCAAGAAATTATGAAAATATTTGTAAGTAAGTAACAAACTCTTTATTGTTTTCACCTATTGTATATACAATTCGGAAATTTCATTCAATAAATTATGAAAAAATTGTAAGCAAGTAACAGACTCTTTCCTGAAGTCACCTCTTGGATACGCAATACACAATACGGAAATTTCATTTAAGAAATTATGAAAAAATTGTAAGCAAGTAACAAACTCTTTCCTGAAATCACCTCTTGAATACACAATGCAGAAACTTCATTTAAGAAACAAAGTTGGGTTGATCTAGGTTCACTTAGAGTGGCGCGCCACTCTAAGTGAACCTAGATCAACCCAACTTTTGGATATCTCTCTCACTATGACTCTGTTTGTGTGTCGTGTCTGTGCGTGTCTCGTCTCTATGTGTGTGTCATCTCTGTGGGTGTGTCGTCTCTGTTTTTGTGCTCCGCTCTGTGCGTGTCTCGTCTCTATGTGTGTGTTATCTCTGTGGGTGTGTCGTCTCTGTTTTTTTGCTCCGCTGTCTCTGATTGGTCCCTAAAAATGGGTGTTGTCTAAAAAACCAGTCTGGTTGAAAACGTGGAGTTTTCGTACTGCTCACTTTTTTGCAATGTGTTGGAAGCAGTGGGGAATCCCCGCTCGTTTGGAAAGGTGCCAAGGAAAGGCATACAAATAGCATGTAGTTTCAAAACGGGTTTAATCACGTTTCTTGAATGAAGTATCTGTACTGTATATTCAAGAGGTGAAATCAATAAAGAGCTTGTTACTTACTTACAAATATTTTCATAATTTCTTGAATGAAATTTCCGTATTGTGTATCCAACAGTTGACTTCAAGAAAGAAATTGTTGCTTACTGAGAATTTTTTCATAGTTTCTTGAATTAAATTTCTACATCGTGTAGGTAAGTGAAAATTGTTTGTGATAAAGAGAAAAAAAAAGTTACTTACTTGCAATTTTTTCATAATTTCTTGAATGAAGTATTGGTACTGTATATCCAAGAGGTGAAATCAATAAAGAGCTTTTTACTTACTTACAAATATTTTCATAATTTCTTGAATGTAATTTTCGTACTGTGTATCCAAGAGTTGACTTCAAGAAAGAAATTGTTACTTACTGAGAATGTTTTCATAATTTCTTGAATTACATTTCTATATTGTATATCTAACTCGTGAAAACAATAAAGAGTTTGTTACTTACTTAGAATTTTGTCATAATTTCTTGAAGGAAATGTCTTTTTGTTTATCCAACAGGTGAATTCAAGAAAGAATTTGCTACTTAGTTACAATTTTTTCATAATTTCTTTAATGAAATTTCTGTATTGTGTATCCAAGAGGTGACTTCAAGAAAGAATTTGTTACTTACTTACAATTTTTTCATAGTTTCTGAAATGAAGTTTCTGCATTGTGTATCCAAGAGGTGACTTCAGGAAAGAGTTTATTACTTGCTTACAATTTTTTCATAATTTCTTAAATGAAATTTCCATATTGTGTATTGCGTATCCAAGAAGTGACTTCAGGAAAGAGTTTGTTACTTGCTTACAATTTTTTCATAATTTATTGAATGAAATTTCCGTATTGTATATCCAATAGGTGAAAACAATAAAGAGTTTGTTACTTACTTACAAATATTTTCATAATTTCTTGAATGAAATTTCCGTATTGTGTATCCAAGAGTTGACTTCAAAAAAGAAATTGTTACTTACTGATAATTTTTTCATAATTTCTTGAATTACATTTCTACATCGTGTATCTAAGTCGTGTAAACAATAAAGAGTTTGTTACTTACTTAGAATTTTGTCATAATTTCTTGAACAAAATGTCTTTGTTTGTACAGCAGGTGAATTCAAGAAAGAATTTGCTACTTACTTACAATTTTTTCATAATTTCTTTAATGAAATTTCTGTATTGTGTATCCAAGAGGTGACTTCAAGAAAGAATTTGTTACTTACTTACTTGCTTACTTACTTACCTAAAATTTTTCATTGTGATACCTGAATTTCGACAATGTTATCCCATGTGTCTGACAATAGATGTAAGCAAATTCCTTTTCTTACGTCATCGATGTTTTAATATACAGTATAAACGCTTGATATACTAGCTTACTCTAAAAAATAATGAACACATAGCAATGTAATATTTTTAATGAAATAATGTTATGTAGAATATTAATACAAAAAAATATATTAGGATACATTATTAATATCAATGATTAACTTTGGACATTTTGAATCTGTTTCATAAAATAGTTCACCGTGTTCTCTCTTGATATTGTAGTTATTGTCTTCTCTTAGTTCGTAATCAGTAAAATAATCATTATTCCATTTTGAATCATACACAATTTTTACTGGTGTCTCATGAACAGGCTCAATATGCTTTTCGTCTTTGGTATTATTTGATTCATTGACTGTTTGATCAATGCCAGTAACGTTTGCTGGTGCTTTGTTTTTTTCATCGTTTCATCTTTATAGTCCATAGTGATATTTTCTGACAGTACCCATTTTATTTTTCTGGCAATTTCACTGTCTATTATCACATTATTTTTACAAAGGTAACAGTTTCGGCACGTAGACAAGATATGGTTTATGATATTAGTAGCAGAGTATGCCTTTCTTTTCCTCTTTGCTTTCATTTGAATGCTAATACCTAAAAGCCGACGAAAGGTTCTATCAATAGGTAGAATGTTACCTATATCAATAGCATGAAGATACCCCTCTTCATCAACTATTATTTTTATGTTGGCATTCTCTTTGAGTACTAACATCTCTGGAAATGATACTTTCCCATATCCACCATTTGTATAATTGAATTTTTTGGTACTCCATAGAAATTTAATTCTATAGTGTCATGACAACGCACGCATACGTTTTCGATAGTGCTACTACTTGTACTTGTTTCATAGTTCAAATACTTCTCCTTGTCAGCATTTAATGCTACAATAACACTTGCATGTGAACACATTTCTCATGGGGGGTCTTCCATATGTTCAATATGCACATCATCTTTGCTCGTATTGGTCTCATTAATTTTTTGTAGTACGGCTGTGAATTGCACTTGTGATTTGTTGTTCATATATTCATCTTAAATGTACTTATTGGTATATCATGCCAGTGCTATTTTTTTTGTTCCTGAAATTTAACCCTCAATTCATACTTTAATATTACAAAGGTACTAGTTTCAACACGTAGACAAGATATGGCTTATGATATTAGTAGAAGAGTATGCATGTCTTCTTTTGATCTTCCGTTGAATGCTAATACCCGAAAGTTGACAATGGGGTGCAACAAGAGGTAGCATGTTACCACAAGCACTGGCAAGAAGATGTCTCTCTTCATCAACTATTATTTTTATGTTGGTATTTTGTTTGGGTGCTATTACCTCTGAATATTTACTCTTACATATCCACCTTAAGAAGAGTTGAATTTTTTTGGTACTCCAAAGAAATTAAATTCCTTACTGTCATGACAATGCACACATACATTTCCAATAGTGCTACCATTTTTACTTGTTTCTTAGTTTAAATACTTCTCCTTGTCAGCATTCAATGCTACAATAACATTGACATGTGAACACACTTTATTAAAATGCTCCATCTTCATTTTTTAAAAAGATATGACTTATGTGTTTATCGTTCTACTGCGTAAAAAATACTGATTTAATACATGCAATAGACTAGGTAGTGTCGATATCCGGACATAGAATACCAGTGGGAAAGCCACATTGTGTCTCTGACCAATCACAGAGTACAATTGTTAGAGCCGTAAGCATATTTGTCATTTTAAGATACGTACAAAAAAAATAAAGTTGAATAATTTCGAAGTTTAAAAAAATAGTTTGTTTTTATGAAAAAAAAATATTGAATTAGAACGGAAACTAGAGTTTATGGTCAAAAACCCTTATTAGCTCAGATTCTACAGAAATAGTTTATTTTTCGATACATACCTGGACTTAAGTTTCACCAATGAACCAACAAATTGTATTTTCCATAATTTTCTTACAAAAAACTAGAGTTTACGGTCAAAAACCCTTATTAGCTTAGATTTTTCACTAGCAACTTGCCCTCCACTTTAAATTTACTAATACATCCTTCTGTCAATCAACTCATATTCCCCAAACATGTTTCAGCCATCTTTTGTTCAATATTTTTATTTAAACTTCTCAACACTGGGTGTGTGCTAGAAACTCCCACTCAAGTATAATAATGCCACTACATCCTTCTGATACTAAACCCATATCCCTCAAAACATTTTTCAGTTATTTATTGTTAAATTTTTTTTATTTCTAAACTATTTAAATTGTCAATACTCTCCAATTATTTATTTAACAGAAATCCTCGCTTTCATTTTAACTTAAAAAATATAATATTTTTTTTTTTAAAATATATCTTTGCTTTTTTAAGTAAAACAATTTAAAGAAAAATTAACACGTAAATACACGAAATAGTCCCTCAATCCCCTTAAAGCTATTTTAAAAGTTATAAAAATTATTGATTTAACAGAAATCATCTATTTAAATTGAACTTAAAAAATATAATAATTATTTATTTAAAAGAAATCATCGCTTTTCGAGAGAACAACATGTAAAGAAAAAATCACACGGAATAAAACAACAGAGTCCCTCAAACCCCGTAAAGCTATTTTAAAAGGTATAAAAATTATTTATTTAATATAAATCCTCGCTTTCAATTGAACGGAAAAAATATAATAATTATTTATTTAAAATAAATACTCGCTTTTTTAACGAACAACATGTAAATAAAAAATAAAACGGAATAAAAAAACAGAGTCCCTCAAACCCCGTAAATCTATTTTAAAAGGTATAAAAATTATTTATTTAACAGAAATCCTCGCTTTCAATTGAACGGAAAAAATATAAGAATTATTTATTTAACCCTTCCATGCAATCCCATCCCCCTCAAAACACTTTTCAACCATTTCTTGTAAAAAAAATTTTTTATTTCTAAACTATTTTAAATTGACAATACTCTCCAATTATTTATTTAACAGAAATCCTCGCTTTCAATTTAACGGAAAAAATATAAGAATTATTTATTTAACCGAAATCCTCGCTTTTTGAACGAATGCCATGTAAATAAAAAATCACACGGAATAAAACGACAGAGCCCCTCAAACCCCGTAAAGCTATTTTAAAAGGTATAACAATTATTTATTTAACAGAAATCCTCGCTTTCAATTGAACGGAAAAAATATAAGCAATATTTATTTAACAGAAATCCTCGCTTTTTGAACGAACACCATGTAAAGAAAAAATCACACGGAATAAAACGACAGAGCCCCTCAAACCCCGTAAAGCTAATTTAAAAGTTATAACACTTATTTATTTAAAAGAAATCCTCGCTTTCAATTGTACGTAAAAAATATAAGAATTATTTATTTAACAGAAATCCTCGCTTTTTGAACGAACACCATGTAAAGAAAAAATCACACGGAATAAAACAACAGAGTCCCTCAAACCCCGTAAAGATATTTTAAAAGGTATAACAATTATTTATTTAACAGAAATCCTCGCTTTTTGAACGAACAACATGTAAAGAAAAAATCACACGGAATAAAACAACAGAGTCCTTCAAAACCCGTAAGGCTATTTTAAAAGGTATAACAATTATTTATTTAACAGAACTCCTCGGTTTCAATTGAACGTAAAAAGTATAAAAATTATTTATTTAACAGAAATCCTCGCTTTTTGAACGAACATCATGTAAAGAAAACATAAAATTTAATAAAACGACAGAGACACTCAAACCATTTAAAGATATTTTAAAAGGTATAACAATTATTTATTTAACAGAAATCCTCGCTTTTTGAAATAACACCATGTAAAGAAAAAATCCCACTGAATAAAACAACAAAGTCCCTCAAACCCCGTAAAGCTATTTTAAAAGGTATAACAATTATTTATTTAACAGAAATCCTCGCTTTTTGAACGAACACCATGTAAATAAAAAATCACACAGAATAAAACAACAGAGTCCCTCAGACCCCCTAAAGCTATTTTAAAAGGTATAAAAATAATTTATTCAACAGAAATCCTCGCTTTCAATTGAACGGAAAAAATATAAGAATTATTTATTTAACAGAAATCCTCGCTTTTTGAACGAACATCATGTAAAGAAAAAATCACACGGAATAAAACAACAGAGTCCCTCAAACCCCGTAAAGCTATTTTAAAAGGTATAACAATTATTTATTTAACAGAAATCCTCGCTTTTTTAACGAACACCATGTAAAGAAAAAATCACACGTAATAAAACAACAGAGTCCCTCAAAACCCGTACTGCTATTTTAAAAGGTATAACAATTATAAATTTAACAGAAATCATCACTTTCAATTGAACGGAAAAAATATAAGAATTATTAATTTAACAGAAATCCTCGCTTTTTGAACGAACACCATGTAAAGAAAAAAAATACACGGAATAAAACAACAGAGTCCCTCAAGCCCCGTAAAGCTATTTTAAAAGGTATAACAATTATTTATTTAACAGAAATCCTCGCTTTCAATTGAACGGAAAAAATATAACTATTATTTATTTAACAGAAATCCTCGATTTTTGAACGAACACCATGTAAAGACAAAATCACACGGAATAAAACAATAGAGTCCCTCAAACCCCGTAAAGCTATTTATTTAACAGAAATCATAGCTTTTTGTACGAACACCATGTAAAGAAAAAATCACACGGAATAAAACAAGAGAGTCCCTCAAACCCCGTAAAGCTATTTTAAAAGGTATAAGAATTGTTTATTTAACATAAATCCTCGCTTTTTTAACGAACACCATGTAACTAAAAATCACACTGAATAAAACAACTGAGTCCCTAAATTCCCGTAAAGCTATTTTAAAAGTTATAACAATTATTTATTTAACAGAAATCCTCGCTTTTTGAGCGAACACCATGTAAAGAAAAAATCACACGGAATAAAACGACAGCGCCCCTCAAACCCTGTAAAGCTATTTTAAAAGGTATAACAATTATTTATTTAACAGAAATCCTTGCTATCAATTGAACGGAAAAAATATAAGAATTATTCATTTAACAGAAATCCTCGCTTCTTGAACGAACACCATGTAAAGAAAAAATCACACGGAATAAAACAACAGAGCCCCTCAAACCCCGTAAAGCTATTTTAAAAGGTATAACATTTATTTATTTAACAGAAATCCTCTATTTTTGATCTAACACCATGTAAAGAAAAAATCACTCGGAATAAAACAACAGAGTCCCTCAAGCACCTTAAAGCTATTTTAAAAGGTATAAGAATTATTCATTTAATAGAAATCCTCGCTTTCAGTTGAACGGAAAAAATATAGGAATTATTTATTTAAAAGAAATCCTCGCTTTTTGAACGAACACCATGTAACGAAAAAAATCACACGGAATAAAACAACAGAGTCCCTCAAGCCCCGTAAAGCTATTTTAAAAGGTATAAAAATAATTTATTTAACAGAAATCCTCGCATTCAATTGAACTGAAAAAATATAACAATTATTTATTTAACAGAAATCCTCGCTTTTTGAACGAACACCATGTAAAGAAAAAATCACACGGAATAAAACAATAGAGTCCCTAAAACCCCGTAAATCTATTTATTTAACATAAATCCTAGCTTTTTGTACGAACATCATGTAAATAAAAAATCACACGGAATAAAACAACAGAGTCCCTCAAACCCATTAAATCTATTTTAAGCGTTATCAGAATTATTTATTTAAAAAAAGTCTTCGCTTTTTGAGCTAACACCATTTAAATAAATAATTACACGGAATAAATAAACGAAGCCCCTCAAACTCCGTAAAAGTCTCTTAAAAGTTATAACAATTATTCATTTACAATAAATCGTCATTTAAAACTGAAAGAACGAAAAATAAGAATTATATTTTTAACAGACATCCTCGCTTTTTGAATGAACATCATGTAAGTAAAAAATCAAACTGAATAAAACAAAAGAGTCCCTCAAACCCACTAAATCTATTTTAAAAGGTATAAGAATTATTTATTTAACAGAAATCCTCGCTTTTTTGAACGAACATAATGTAAAGAAAAAATCACACGTAAAAAAACAAAAGAGTACCTCAAAAACCAAAAAGATATTTTAAACGGTAAAAAAATTATTTATATAACAAAAATCCTCGCTTTCAATTGAACGGAAAAAATATAAGAATTATTTATTTAAAAGAAATCCTCGCTTTTTGAACGAACACCATGTAAAGAAAAAAATCACACGGAATAAAACAACAGAGTCCCTCAAGCCCCGTAAAGCTATTTTAAAAGGTATAACAATTATTTATTTAACAGAAATCCTCGCTTTCAATTGAACGTAAAAAATATAACAATTATTTATTTAACAGAAATCCTCGCTTTTTGAACGAACACCATGTAAAGAAAAAATCACACGGAATAAAACAACAGAGTCCCTCAAACCCCGTAAAGCTATTTATTTAACAGAAATCCTCGCTTTTTGTACGAACACCATGTAAAGAAAAAATCACACGGAATAAAACAAGAGAGTCCCTCAAACCCCGTAAAGCTATTTTAAAAGGTATAACAATTATTTATTTAACAGAAATCCTCGCTTTCAATTTAACGGAAAAAATATAAGAATTATTTATTTAACAGAAATCCTCGCTTTTTGAACGAACATCATGTAAAGAAAAAATCACACGGAATAAAACAACAGAGTCCCTCAAACCCCGTAAAGCTATTTTAAAAGGTATAACAATTATTTATTTAACAGAAATCCTCGATTTTTGAACGAACACCATGTAAAGAAAAAATCACACGGAATAAAACAACAGAGTCCCTCAAACCCCGTGAAGCTATTTTAAAAGGTATAACAATTATTTAATTAACACAAATCCTCGCTTTTTGAACTAACACCAATTAAACGAAAATTCACATTGAATAAGACAACAGAGTCCCTCAAAACCCGTAAAACTATTTTAAATGTTATAACAATTATTTATTTATTAGAAATCCTCGCTTTCAATTGAACGGAAAAAATATTAGACTTATTTATTTAACAGAAATCCTCTATTTTTTGAACGAACATCATGTAAAGAAAAATCACACGGAATAAAACAACAGAGTCCCTCAAACCCCGTAAAGCTATATTAAAATGTATAAAAATTATTTATTTAAGATAATTACTCGCTTTTTGAACTAACAACATGTAAATAAAAAATCAAAAGTAAAAAAAAAAAAGAGTCCCTCCAACCCCGTAAAGCTATTTTAAAAGGTATAACAATTATTTATTTAACAGAAATCCTCGCTTTCAATTGAACGGAAAAAATAGAACAACTATTAATTTAACAGAAATCCTCGCTTTTTGCAAGAACATAATGTAAAGAAAAAAATCACACGAAACAAAAAGACAGAGTCCCTCAAGCCCGGTAAAGATATTTTAAAATGTATAACAATTATTTATTTAAAAGAAATCCTTGCTTTAAATTGAACGGAACAAATATAACAATTATTTATTTAACAGAAATCCTCGCTTTTTTGAACGAACACCATGTAAAGAAAAAATCACACTGAATAAAACAACAGAGTCCCTAAAACACAGTAAAGATATTTATTTAACAGAAATCCTCGCTTTTTGTACGAACACCATGTAAAGAAAAAATCACACGGAATAAAACAAGAGAGTCCCTCAAACCCCGTAAAGCTATTTTAAAAGGTATAACAATTATTTATTTAACAGAAATCCTCGCTTTTTGAACGAACACCATGTAAAGAAAACCATGTAAAGAAAAAATCACACGGAATAAAACAACAGAGTCCCTCAAACCCCGTAAAGCTATTTTAAAAGGTATAACAATTATTTATTTAACAGAAATCCTCGCTTTCAATTGAACGAACACCATGTAAAGAAAAAATCACTTGATATCTCTAATAGTGTATGCGATACTGGGGCGAGATCTCAGATACCTTTAAGCTACAGGCAATTAACCGGATTCCATATGTACCCACAAAAAAATTTCAATTGCCAAAAAAAATAATAATAAAACATGTTATTATGAAAGTGCTTCAAAAACCCGTGAATGTATCCCTGAAAAATTGTGTCAGAAAAACTTGAACCAAACCAGATTATACCCACCTAACCAGACTGTACCCACCAAACCAGATTATACCTACCAGAAACCTGTTTGGTACAGGGGCGTACGTAAATTCCATATGTGGTTACTACTAAAACCTCATATGCCCCCAGGGCATAACTTAAACACTTGTCCTAAGGGCTGTGGGGGAGTTGTCATCCTCAAAGACCTAATTTCAAGAACTTAAAACTACGTTTAATAAAATGGCTGTCTCAAAATTTTGATTGGATGTGTTTGGGGAAAAGGTGGGCGTGAGAGAGGGGTTAGTTGCCCTCAAATCACTTTCGACTATTAAAAAGAGACTAGCCCTTTGAATTTCCAATCGAATGAGCCCTTTTTGAAGTTTCTACGGCAACGCCTTCTATAAAACCTTATATACCCCCAGGGCATAACTTAAAACCCTTGCCCTGAGGGTTGAGGGGGAGTGTCCTCCTCAAAAACACATTTTCAACTACTCTGAACATGGCTACCTCAAAATTTTGATTGGATGTGTTTGGGGGAATGATGGGCGTGGGGGGGATAGGGGCCCTCCAATCACTTTTGATTATTAAAAAGGGCACTAGCCTTTTGAATTTCCAATTGAATGAGCCTTTTTTGAAGTTTCTACGACAACACCTTCTATAAAAACTTTATATGCCCCCAGGGTATAACTTACAACTCTTTCCCCGAGGGTTGTGGGGGAGTATCCTCCTCAAAAACATATTTTTTATCTGGAAATCAACTGCGCTGAACAAAATGGCTATCTCAAAATTTTGTTTGGATGCGTTTTGGGAAATGAGGGGCGTGGGTGGGGGGGGGGGGGGTAGTTGCCCTCCAATCACTTTCGACTATTAAAAAGGGCAATAGCCCTTGGAATTTCCAATCGAATGAGCCTTTTTGAAGTTTTTACGACAACGCCTTCTATTAAAACCTTATTTGCCCCCAGGACATAACTTGAAACTCTTGCCCTGAGGGTTGTGGGGGAGTTTCCTCCTCAAAAATATATTTTTATTTGGAAATCAACTACGCTGAACAAAATGGCTATCTCAAAATTTTGATGGGATGTGTTTGGGGGAATGATGGGCGTGGGGGGGGGGGGGAGCTAGCTGCCCGCCAATCACTTTCGACAATTAAAAGGGCATTAGCCCTTTGAATTTCTAATCGAATGAGCCTTTTTTGAAGTTTCTACGACAACGCCTTCTTTAAAAACCTTATATGCCCCCAGGGCATAACTTAAAACCCTTGCCCTGTGGGTTGTGGGGGAGTGTCCTCCTCAAAAACATATTTTCTTTCTGGAAATCAACTACGCTGAACAAAATGGCTATCTCAAATTTTTCATTGGATGTGTTTGGGGGAATTATGGGCGTGGGAGGGCTAGTTGCCCTCCAATAACTTTCGACTATGAAAATGGGCACTATCCTTTTGAATTTCCAATCGGATGAGCCTTTTTTGAAGTTTCTACGACAACGCCTTCTATAAAAACCTTATATGCCCCTAGGGAATAACTTAAAACCCTTGCCCTGAGGGCTGTGGGGGAGTGTCCTCCGCAAAAAATATTTTCTATCTGGAAATCAATTACGCTGAACAAAATGGCTATCTCAAAATTTTGATTGGATATGTTTGGATGAATGATTGGGGGGGTGCGGCTAGTTGCCCTCCAATCACTTTCGATTATTAAAAAGGTCACTAGCCCTTTGAATTTCCAGTCGAATGAGCCTGTTTTGAAGTTTCTACGACAACGCCTTCTATAAAAAAAAAACTTATATGCCCCCAGGGTATAACTTAAAACTCTTGCCCTGTGGGTTGTGGGGGAGTGTTCTCCTCAAAAATATACTTTTTATCAGGAAATCAACTACGCTGAACAAAATGGATACCTCAAAATTTTGATTGGATGCGTTTGGGGGAATGATGGGCGTGCGGGGGGGGGGGGCTAGTTGCCCTCCAATTATTTTTTACTATTAAAAAGGGCACTAGAACTCTGGATTTCCAATCGAATGAGCCCTCTTTGATGTTTCTACGACGGCCCCTTCCGTATGAAGTGCCTCTGGGGAAAAAAATAATAATAAATAATAAAACATTGGAGCCGTATGACCTTTACTATAGGCAACGCTACAGCGTTGCCTCTGATTATTTGCAGGGACGAACCTCCATTTTTTTTATTGGGGGGGGGGGACAAGAGGGGTCCATATCTGGATAGTCAAACGGCATGGGATGTATGATATTTTTCTTGTCATTATTGGGGGGGGGCAAATAGCCCCCCCCCCTCGCCACCGCAAAGCGACACCCTTGATTATTAGACCAATAAAAAGTACGAAAGTTTTTTAATTGTGGCTGCTTTTAAGGTAAACTCTCTGCTTGTGCTCTGAAGCTCACGTATTACTATCCTCCGCCTACTCCAATGCTTTACAATCTAGAGTAGGGTAAAGGAGATAAAGATTCGGAGAATAATAGAAACTCCTCTAAATAATTGTCTTTTCATTCATACTAGATGAGTTTTTTTTTTTCTCCCTCTAACTCATGCCGCTTCTTCAAAACTGCCGGGTGCGCAACTCCAAAAGTCCTCATTTTACTCGTTCTTCAACTAAAATGAAACAGTCTTAATTCTACTAGTGAAGCAGACACAGAATATTACACTGGGTTCATATTATTTCAACCCTGACATGCTAGCTTTGGGCAATCCGACAATGTTCCCCCAAGTTGGAGGAATGACTATACCGCTCCCCCCGGGATTAGGGATACCGATTTATCAACAACTTATTACGAGGCCTGATACGGGTGGAGTTTTAAAACAAGAGGATTTACAATATCCGCAAGGACTGCAAGTTATGAGAGCTTCTACAGACTTGTAAGTCAAACGAATAGTTTCTAATTTGTACCAGGGGTGGGCAAATGTTGGGAGTAAGCCACCTTGCATCCCCAATATCTTGGTTTTTGTGGGTAGTCACCAAGGCCGTACCCAGAGAGAGGGTCAGGGGGGTTTGAAGCCCTCCTTCCCTCCCCCCCCCCCCGAAATGTTAGTATGTCTCGTAAAAACGTAACAAAAATGGATATAAACAAATTTTGTATGCCTTTTTTTGATTTTTTTTTGTCTACCCCCCCCGGATTTTTTTTAAAGTAAAAACCCCTCTGAAAAAAAATCCTGGGTACGGCCTTGGTAGTCAACCTCAGAAAAATATGTAGCAGTCTTGGTACTTGTCGGTTATTCGAAACACAATCAGAAAGTAAAGTTTTGTTAATCCTAATGAAATATATCAAAACATGATGATAAAATACTTTAGAAATAAAATTATGGAAACCTAAACTAACCTAACCCCCTTCTAATGTGCAAATATATAGCCCAAATTATACAACCCCAATGCATTCTGTCCAAGTCCAATGTATTGTATCATCCGTCACTTGTTTTTGTAGCTATGAAACCAGTTTTCTAAGATGTAACCTAAGCGTAATTCTTGAATGTGTTTCCAATAACCGACAAGTACCGCAGTCTTCATGTTGTTCGTATACAATTTTAAATTTTGGTGAATTTTAGCTACACTTCCCTCCAAAATACTTGGAAACCCCAAATAGCATTCGTACCTAATCAAGGACTTCATTTTGGAGAAAGTTGGGTGGTTACTCCCAATTAAGGCCCAATTAAGACTGAAAAAGGGCAGAAATGCTTTGAAAAATCAGTAATAAGATTTCGGTACTGTTCTAAAATCCAGGACACATGCGAGAAGTGAAGTTTGGTTAATGCTAATGAAATAAAACCAAATAGGATGAAAATATAATGGTTTATGAACAAATTTGGGCTATATAATTGCACATTAAGGGGGGGGGGGGGGTAAAGCATTTCCGTATCAGCGTGTTCCGTATTTAATATATGCTATGCTATAGCCTCACCCCCCTAATTTGCAAATATATAGCCAAAAATTTGTTAATAAACTACTATATTTTCATCCTATTTTGTTTTATTTCATTAGCATTAACCAAACTTCACTTCTCGCATCTGTCCCACACTTTATTTTAGCATCCATGGATGCTTTAATTTTAGCATCCATGTTCATTCAATCACTTACCATTGCAGACTAATAGGTTTTTATCTGATGTTAGCATTATCACTTCTCGCATGTGTCCTGGATTTTAGCACAGTACCAAGAATTCTTTCCATTTACCAATAAATTCCAGGCGAATTGCAAGACTAATAGGTTTTTATCTGATATTAGCATTATCACTTCTCGCATGTGTCCTGGATTTTAGCGCAGTACCAAGAATTCTTTCCATTTACCAATAAATTCCAGGCGAATTGCAAGACTAATAGGTTTTTAACTGATATTAGCATTATCACTTCTCGCATGTGTCCTGGATTTTAGCACAGTACCAAGAATTCTTTCCATTTACCAATAAATTCCAGGCGAATTGTAATTTTTGCTGATTTGACGAAATTCAGCTACATCCTCTCTGAAACTTGGCCACCTCGAAAAGCGTAGGCTATATGCCTAATCATGGGTACTTTGAGAGGGCGAGTGGATCACTCGCAAATAAAGCCGAAAAAATCATGAAACATGTGCAAAGAAAGATATTGTTTCCTGGAGAAGGAACATGGCAGTGTTTTTATCTGTCTTAATCTCCCCTGAAACAGTGTAGAAACACTTTGAAAATCGATGAAAAGAATTGTGTAAATTTTCCAATAATTTCCCCAAAAATGGTAATTTTTTGCTACTTTGACAAATCTCAGCTGCACCCCTTCTTAAACTTGGGCGCCCAAATTTGCGCACACTCATGTATATGATTTTTGGGAGGGAAGGAGATCACTCGCAATTAAGGCTGAAAATTGATGATCTATGTGCAGAAATGGACAAGGTTTCCTGAAAAGAGAAAAAGACAACGTTTTTATTTGTTTTCCTTATAGGAAATTTTTGCTCTTAGAGATACTGCTCTCTTCCCAAAGAAAATTGAAAAGGGGTCTCTGTGCTGTCCGAAAAACAAGAGGTTGCATGCTTTCTGCCATATGTGCAAACGAATGTATGCCTCCTACCCATTCCTATGCCTTCGAACATACATCCGATCCATGTCTCTTAAGTATGAGAAGTGACTTACTATGTCAATCTTAACTAAGATTACTTACCACTATTAACTATCCGGCCGTTCAAAGGTAAAAACATATATATGCATGAAAAAGACACTTTCCTTAGATATACCAGTGAATTCAGCTCAAAGAGGCGAATCAAATGGTACATTCCAGAATGTCCTAATAAAATCCCCTGCAGATTTTTCTGGTAAAAACACGTACCTGCAGCATTCTGCCCCGTTTGCCAAAGTTGAAAAATCTACATTTAGCAGTGTCAGCGAACTTTGGCATGTATCTTAATTGCATAATTGGAACGAATACTGTCTAAAACAGGGATAGCCAACCCACATTATCTTGCGGGCCCCTTTGGAAATGCATCATAACTCCGCGGGCCGCCTAAAAATTATATATACCCATATAAAATTATATATAATTATGTATATTGGATTTAAACCTATTATGGATATTTTTTGCAGTGACAAATTGAAAAATAATGAATTTTTATTAATTATGTTTACTGTTATTTTTACATATAAACATAGATAATATAATGATAATAATAATGATATTAAATGCAAATTATAAGAAATATGTAATACTAAAAATAAAACAAATAGCGAAATAAAAAAAAATTCATAAAAAATATTTATTTCAATAGTGCGGCATTTGTTTCTCCACTTTTTCACTTAGCTTTTGCGAGTTGATCTCAATTTGGGTATTTGCATATCGTAATTGGCGTCGAAGATTAGCGTCCGTTATGTTTTTTGTTTATGTCCGTTATGTTTTCCGTTATGTCCGTTATTTTGTATTTTATCAATTTCATTTTCGAAATAAAAAAAAACGATTCGCAGGTGTAAGTTGAACCAAAAGCGCTAATAACTTTTTGTGCCAAATTACTTGAATTGGATAACTTTTCTTTTTTGACGTAAACGTTAAAAAAAATATATGTTTGATTATGAATTTTTTAAACAAGCATTTTAATTCATTATTGCACTGTATGTCAATCAGATCCATTTGGAGATATTCCGAGACAGACTCAATTTCAACATTAAAAGGAGATGAATATATTTTAAAAATTTTGGTGTTTTTTCCAACTCTAAATTATTGAATCGGCTTTCAAACGCATCCACAAGTTTTCATATTTTTTTCGCATATTTAATATAATTGTTACATTTTGATTTATTGAATTTTTTCAATATTGGAAAGTGGCGAGCATTATAAATTTTGCCTTGTGATTCAAATAATAACAATTTCTTCTGAAATGCTCTGATGTGATTAAATGAATTGACTATGATATTATCTTTTCCTTGGAATGATATATTTAATTCATTGAGTTTGTTGACAATATCCACTAAAAGGATGAATTCAATAACCACTCATCATTTCTTAATTCTGGCACAGACCTTAATTTGTCATTCATAAGCAAATCAATTTCTTCTGGTAAATGATATAATCTCTGCAAACATCTTCCACGACTTAACCATCTGACTTAACTGAAGTATACACCGTCACCGTGTTCTGAATCTAATTCTTTCAGCAAACCCTTAAATTGTCGATGCACAAGCACATGTGATCGAATATAACTCACTGTTTTTATAACTCTACTTGCATAACATGATACTTCGACAATACTTAGGCTATACAACATATTAACATAATACTTGAGCTGTATACATCGATAAACACCATTGTTAAGAGTTAAACATAGAATCTGTGATGTTCCAAGATTTGCGCGAATCATGGGGGCGCAGAATATAAAAGTGTGATGGATCTCGCGGGCCACAAAAATGTTTACGGCGGGTCGCGGGTTGGTCACTCCTGGTCTAAAACCAATCCAAACAGCTTTTCACTTCAATCCTGTGTCTTGTGTGGCACAATGCTTGAAAAACTTTGAAGACCATTTCTCGGAGTAATGAAAAGTGTATATACAAGTTTTTACATTTGGTCGGCCGTACCGTATGGTACCTCTTAACTAAAATTAGAATTTCAGAAAAAACTAGAATGTTAGGTACGACATAAAGAGTCCTATATTTGTCCTATATTTGAAATCCTGTCCTATATTTGAAAATTAATCATGGCCCACGAATAGCTTCCATGATTTTAGTCACTTACACTGAAAACACTCGAAATAAATTAATGATTATTTGTGTTGTAGGGTCCATCAAGGCTTTACCCGAAGGGAGGTTTCGACCCCCCCCCCCTCGAACTGTTTGTTTGACTCGTAAAAACGTAACAAAAATGGACATAAACAAATTTTGTATGCGTTTCTTTAGGTTTTTTGTGTAGCCCCCCCCCCGGAAAAAAAAAATTTGAGTAAAGTCCCCTCCGAAAAAAAAATCCTGGGTACGGCCTTGGTGTCCATAGGCGAATTGTAGCCCTTATCCTCCAAAAAGTATTTTAAAATTATATGTAACTGAGTGCTCTTAATTAATTATTAATTTATTACCAAGCACTCTTAATAAGAGACATTTCTCCATGAAATGGGTTTGACATTTTGAGTTAAGCACAATCCCTCTAACCAAGAAAAAAAGTGTTCTTGATTTCATACCCCTCCCCCTTCTCGAAATGAAAAATAATAATCCATATGTTTAACATGTGACGGTTATATGCAAAGTACCTTACATTTGAAGAAGTGTATCTACAGGAAGTTTCTGGCCCCCCCCCCCGTCCTTTTACCAATAAAAACACTGAAAAGAATTTTTATTGGAGAAAATGTGGCTGTATTATAGCCAATGCCGTATCCAGGATTTGTTTCGGCGAGGGGGGTAAAAAAGATTTTGTTTAGGGGGGCTTACAAAAAAATAAAACTTGCATCAAAATTTGTTTATATTAATTTTTGTTACGTTTTTATGAGCCGGACAAAAAATTTGGGGGGGGGGGATTTAAACCCCCTCCCCTGGATACGGCCTTGATTACTTGATTATTGTTGTAAGTAGGCTAAATAACCTTTCCGGGTATGTGATTTATACGAATTAATTTTAGTGGCCCCGAATAAATACGCGTATATTTAACGTAATTTTTACAGTACTACTGGTCTATAAAAAGTACCCTACGCCTAGTTATTTGTTGGCTTTCATAGGGCTTATCGGCATAAATTAAAAGATTACTAATTAGCTCTTCCTGGAAGGCTATTATGTCTGGCAATTATGAAAGAGCATCCGGTCATATATTTATTCTTGAAGTCAAGGTAAGATCTAAGGGAAAGTGCTGCTAATGCTTTTGGGGAAGTTGACAGCTGTCTATTATATATATATATATTAATTAAAAAAACTTTTTCCACAGAATAAGTTTTTCAAAGTAAAGTAAACAACTCCATTAAACAAAAAATGAGCAAACATAAAATCAAATAATTTACCAAGCGTGTAACTACCACATCGATAAATAAATGAAACCCAAAACGAATAGAAATTACAATAAATAACCGAGTCAAACTCAAAACGAGCAGAAATCAACCTGAATTGAGCCCAAAACCCACATGCCTTCCCATGGTCAGAATATAATTTGCACTCTACTGAAAAAATATAAATGTTTTTACTTTTATAACTTTAACAAGTCAAATAATATTAACATTTTGATTACTAAATATCAGTATATGTATATTAAACTGACAATGCACTTTCATTTGTATTTTTTTCAGTAAAGTGCAAATTATGTTCTGGCCTTGGGAAGGCATAGGGGTTTTGAGCCCAACCCATGTTAATTTCCGATCGTTTTGAGTTTGACTCGGTTATTTATTGTAATTTCTGTTCGTTTTGGATTTCATTTATTCATCGATGCTGATTTGTGGTAGTTACACGCTTGGTAGAATATTTGATTTTATTTTTGCTCATTTTTTGTTTAATGGAGTTCTTTACTTTTCTTTGAAAAACTCATTTTGTGTAAAAAGTTTTTTTTTAACTAATTTCTGCTCGTTTTATATTGACATAGTCTTTTCAGTGAAAAAGAAAATAATACTTTAAATCTTTTCGTTTTTTTAAAGCCTTTATAGTTTGGCCTGCTATTTGTATGCTGAAGAAAAATTTTCAGCAACTTTTAACAACATACACCCTTTTAAAAATCTGGACACAAATAGTACTGTTTAATTTGGTTTCATACCTCCTCTAGTTGACCTGAAATGGAAAACTTGATACCATTCGCAAAAAAATCTGTTTACTATCTTTGATACCTTGGATACACTTACGCTATCTTGATTTGGTTAAATTGTAAGAGCAGAAGTAACCCCGAAAGTTTAAACATAATACCCTCAGTCGTTCTTGGGATACTCCTGAGGCGCCTTATTGGGATTTAGCATTAACACAGTGCATTTTGATTTAATCTTAAGGCAACATTTAGTTTTTAAACATAATTGGCAAATGGGAGGATGAGTGTAGGAGGGGGATTAGTTGCCCTCCAATCACTTTAGATTATTAAAAATGGCATCAGCCCTTTCTATTTTCAATCGAATGAGCCCTTTTTGAAGTTCCCACGACAACTCCTTCGATACGAAGTGCCCTGGTCTAAACAACAACACCAAAAATAATACATTATACCCACGTCGATGTTTACTATAAAATGTCAAGCCTTCCAATTACTTTCGACAATTGAAAAGGGCACTAGGCCTTTCGATTTCCAATCGAATGACTCCTTTTTGAGTTTCTACGACAACGCTTTCTATAAACACCATATATGCCCCCAAGGCATAAATTACAACCCTTACCCTAAGGGCTCTTATGGTGGTTGTCATCCTCTAAGATCTAGTTTCCAGAACTTTCAACTACGTTAAACAAAATGGTTATCTCAAAATTTTGATAGGATATGTTTGGGGAAATGGTAGGCGTGAGAGGGGCGTCAGTCACTCTCCAATCACTTTCAATTATTAAAAAGGCACTAGCCCTTTCAATTTCCAATCAAATGAGCCCTTTTGAAGTTTCTACGACAATGCTTTTAATAAAAACCTTATATGCCCCCAGGGCATAACTTACAACCCTTGCTCTGAGGGCGGGAGGGCGGGTTGTCATCCTCAAAGACATAATTTCCAGAAGTTTCTACTACGTTGAAAAAATGGGTATCTGAAAATTTTGATTGGATGTGTTCGGAGGAATGGTGGGCGTGAGAAGGGAGACTAGGTAGCATCCAATCACTTTCCACTATTATAAAGAGCACTATCCATCTCAGTTTCCAATTGAATGAGCCCCTTTTGAGGTTTTTACGACAACGATATATATACGAACCTTATATGTCCCCAGGGCGTAGCTTACAATCCTTGCACTGGGGGGTTTGTCATCCTTAAATACATAATATCCAGAACTTTCACCTACGTTGAACAAAATGGCTATCTCTACAATTCGATTGAATGTTTTGGGGAAATGGTGGGCGTGAGAGTGGGTAAACTACTCTCCACTCACTTTCGACTATTAAAAAGGGCAATTTCAATTTCCAATCAAATGAGCCCTTTTGGAAATTTCTACAACAACTTTCTATATAAACCTTGTATGCCCCCAGGGCATAACTTACAACCCTGGCACTGAGGGTTCTGAGGGGGTATCATCCTCAACGACCTAATTTCCAGAACTTTCAACTACGTTGAACAAAATGGACATCTAAAAATTTTGATTGGATGTGTTTGGGAAAATGATGGGCGTGAGAGGGGGGTTAGTTGCCCTACAATCATTTTCGACTATTAAAAGGGCAGTAGCCCTTTCAATTTCCAATTGAATGAGCCCTTTTTGAAGTTTCTATAACATCACTTTCTATGAAAACCTTATATGCCCCAGGGCATAACTTACAACCCGTGCCCTGAGGGCTGTGGGGGGGGGGGGGAAGGGTTGTCATCCTGAAAGACTTAATTTCCAGAACTTTCAACTACGTTGAATAAAATGGCTATCTAAAAACTTGATTGGATGTGTTTGGGGAAAAGGTGGGCGTGAGAGGGGTGTTAGTTGCCCTCCAATCGCTTTTGACTATTAAAAAGGGCACTAGCCCTTGGATTTCCAATCGAATGAGCATTTTTTGAAGTATCTACGACAACGCTTTCTATAAAAACCTTATATGCCCCCATGGCATAACTTACAACCCTTGCCCTGAGGGTTGTGGGGGAGTGTCCTCCTCAAAAACATATTTTCTATCGGGAAATGAACTACGCTGCACAAAATGGCTATCTCAAAATTTTGGTTGGATGTGTTTGGAGAAATGGTGAATGTGGAAGGGGTGTTAGTTGCCTTGCAATCACTTTCGACTATTAAGAAGGGCACAAGCCACTCCAATTTCCAATCGAATGATCCCTTTTCAAAGTTTCTATGTCAACTCCTTCGATACGAAGTGTCCTGGTCTAAAACCAAGAAAAAAAAAATAATCATACATTGTGCCACCATCGTTCTTTACTTAGGCAGCGCTATTGCGCTGCTATATTATATATATATATATATATATATATATATATATATATATATATATATATATATATATATATATATATATATATATCTGGTAGAAATGAAGATTTTCATGCATGGAAAAGTTTACATTAAATTGCTTAAAGAGCAAAAAACTAGTAATTGCAAAAATATTTGTATATATTTTGACAAGAGATTACAACAATTCAGAAATCCTAAAAAAAAAAAAAGTTTGAGGCTTAGTTAACGCGGAGTACCACGTCATGCTGTTTTCATTTCATAGTCCCTGAAAAAATTTCGAAGTTAAAAAAAAACACTTCTACAAATGCTGTTATTCTAAAAAAAAAAAAAAAATCTCGTGCAGCATACGTCAGTTCAGAATTAATAAAGTTATAATGTAAACACAAAATATTTATGTTGCCTGAGCAATAATTTTAATGCTTTAGTTCAAACATGAAAAATACCTGAAAATTTAAAAATTAGTTTGATTTTTGATTAGTTAAAGTGACTGGCTACATCGAACGCAACCAGTGAACACAACCAGTTGTATAATGTCAAAAGGAAGGCTCAAAAAGCGAAGAGTTGCAATTATTACAAATGATGATTCTTTGGAACCACTTGAACTATCAAACGTGGTAGAACCGAGAGAACGGCCCAAACATATTATATTTACAATGGGTGAAAATGAAACAACATGGACGACCAATACGGGTAGCTAAAGCAAAGGGTATTTCTAAATTGTCTCAAGTAATCAAAATTCAAAATGAAGAAGAAAGACAAATGCGGTTAGAAGATATGCAACAGCGAGTATCAAAACGTATAAAAAATGAAAATGAAGAGCAAAGACACGGGCGGTTAGCAGATATAAGAAAACGAGAATTAAAGCGTGTCCAAAATGAAAATGAAGAGCAAAGACACGGGCGGTTAGAAGATATGCGAAAGTGATAATTAGAGCGTGTCAAAAATGAAAATGAAGAGAATATAATTACTGAGGAAAAATCAGGAAAAGAAGTTCACACATCTCAAGTTACAGTGGACTCTAGTAAAGGTCAACTTGGATGTACTGTACAACGACATCAATTTCCACTTCCACCCGCACTGGCCATGACTGTACAAAAGTCGCAAGGCCAAACTTTTGAATTTGTTTGTGTCGACCTTAGTTCTCCTGTTTTTAATCTAGGTATGTTATACCTGGTATTTTCTCGTGTTAAAAGACAACGTAGCTTAAAAGTTCCGCAACAACCCTTGGAAAATTAACGACGAACATATAATGAAGAGTGGAAGGAAGCCCTGACAACTGCCAATAAAATGTGTTAAGAAATTCTGCATCGAAAGCATCTTTTTTTTCCTTTTTTTTTCTCCGCAGTTAACGGGGCACTGGAATATCATTGAGAACTGTTTAATGGCTCATTTCAAAGAAAATCGTAATTGTTTTTGTAATTAAAAAATTATTTTTAGAGTAAAATAAATGTAATACGTTTGATTCCTTATTTGAAAGGAAATTGCCACATCTACGTGCATCTGTAAATAACAAAACACAGTATTTAAAGCAAGATCAATATTCCGACCAGAAACTAAATTTTCGTATATAAGATTATGATATACTTTAAAGGGCGTCTTGGGTAACAGCTTTGACAAAGTAGTTTGTTGTTTTATTAGTTCCTGATAAGATAGTCGAAGGCTTATTCCTGTTTGTAACACTGTGACATTTCATCCTCACGTCAGCCTAAAAGGCATAATTACTTGAACCTTCGACTATGTTGAACAAAATGGCTATCTGAAAATTTTGATCGGACGACTTTGGGGAAAAGGTGTGTGTGAGGGGGACTAGCTGCCTTCCAATAATTTTGGTTACTTAAAAAGGACACTATAACTTATAATTTCAGATCAAATGAGTCCTTACCCGATCTTCTAGAATCACTGGCTCGATAAGTTCACCCCTGGGAAAAACAAACGAAAAACAAACACAAATAAACACGCATATGTGATCTTTCGTCTGGCAAAAAATGGAAAATTCCAGCCTACTGCGTCATTGGTGCTTAACTGAAAATTACTAATATTATATATATTTTCTTTTGTACTTATTAGAACATTGAAAATAAAATAAGAACTACAGTGAAATAAAATGCTGAACTGATGAGCTTTCAGCTGTCAATATCATTATACATAAAATATTCAGTTTAATTCTAATAGCTAATGAAAATTGTAACTGCAGTTTGAGTGAAACTAAAAACTTCACAACAAAAATAATAACGTTCTTGATTATGATTCAATTTAAAAAAGGTTTAGATAAGCTATAGCCCTAGAAAAGTACAAACTAAGCCCTATAATGGTTCAAGTTCATAGTGAACAGAAATTGCAATGAATAAATAAATGAAACCTTCAGCGATTGAAATTAAAATGAGCACTAAATTTAAACATAAAATTAACAAAATTCACCCCAAATAAGAGTTGGGCGTGCCCCTCCCCATGGCTAAATCAGCTCTAAATATTAGTTTCATTTGCATTGTACTCATGGGCGCCCATAAGCTGAATTCCAGGGGGGGCAAACCGCTTCTAATTGGCACTTTTAATGATATATAATCGAAATGTCAGAACAGATATATAAAAATAAGGCAGCATCATTCAGCCAGGGGGGGGGCAGGAGCCCCCCCACCTGCCCCCCATATGGGCGCCCATGATTGTACTGAAACTCTAATATGTTCAGGAAATATTTTTTTATCATATAAAAGAAAATCAAAACACTGATCGTTTTCAAATAGCAAACTAGAATAAATCAAATAGCAAAATAGAATAAATACAATAGAATAGCAAAATTTCAAATAGCAAATAGAAGGGAAAGTCGTCATTAGTTTTTACTTTAATTTTATTAAGTTCAAAAATTTCCTTCGTATTTTTCTGTCGATTGTTAGCTTCGGATGTTCAATTGTACTCAATTCTTGTTTTCTTACAATTCTTCGTCTAAACTGTCAATATTATTGTTAATCAAAGTCATGCGTTCTTCTGTGACGTTAGACTCCAGCTTTGTTCTACAGAGTAGATAACAAAATGTGATCCATTAATATCACCGCTCCTATCAAGCGTTTTATGACGTTAGACTCCAGCTTCTGTGACGTTAGACTCCAGCTTTGTTCTACAGAGTAGATAACAAAATGTGATCCATTAATATCACCGCTCCTATCAAGCGTTTTACCAATCGCTGTGATTGCGGTTTGATCGATATCGGTTTTTTAAGTAAGTAAGTATGACGGCACTAGGCCGTCAATTTGCAAACTGGCAGTGCTGATCTCCATTTCGTGGCCTTTCAGCCAGGAAGTGCAATTGGGGGCTAGGAGCCAGCCATTCTGTGCTGTCGCATATCCTTTGTGCTATAGGTTTCTTGTGGGTTCGATTTCTTGTGGGGTAATTGCAAGATGATCTTACCAGTGTTTCGAAGTCCTTTTTTCATTTACTCCACTTTGATCAAGAAACGTTTTCAAAGGATGTTTATCTGCCCGTGATTCGAAATGTTTTTTTTTACCCTAGCAATGGGTAAAAACTTCAGAGAATGTTGACAGTTCTCTGAAGTTCCCTGGTTTGACAGTATAATTACAAGATGATCATATCAGTTTTTGAAGTCCTTTTCTCATTTAGTCCTTTTTTATTTACGACTTTTATCAAAAGGGACTACGCTGTTGAAAAAGGCTTATATGATTTAGCTTTAATCCTTGGCAAGCTATTGCCTATGCAGTCCCATCGGTAATTTTCATAAATTTAGTACAAAAATCATACTCGATTCTTTCTTGGGGATGAAAAGCACGTAGAAGTTGACTGGTCAGAAACAGCCAGACTTCGTAATGGTTTTCCGAATAGCCAGTAAATAAAAAACTTATCTTTTAAAAAAGATATAACTTCGTAGTTTGTAAACAGCCAGACAAAATAAAAAAAAAACTTATCTTTTTACAAGATAATATCACACATAGTTCAATATAAACGGGGACATCGGTAAATTAAGATAAGGATATAACTAATTTCCAGGAATGTCCAACAGAGCTATCTCTCATTAGAAAAAGCTACCAACTTTGTTCGAAGCACGCTCTGGTTTTAATCATTCTCATTACTTATAACATTGTTATACTTTTCTCAACAAAATATTGTAACAACATATAAACAACAAATATTGTAAGTTTGACGAACAAAACTGTTATTCTTTTTCTTTTTTTATTACTTATCTGCAGAAGGTGTAGCCAGGCACATACGCAGACATTTTTGGGGAGGGGGGGCAAATCGCTCATTCTGTGACAAGCATCAGACACTTATGGGGAAAAAATGATGATATTTTTGGGGCGGGGAGAGTGGGCCCGTAGCACCCTGCATGTGTGCGAGGGTGTAGCCTATTACCTACGTATTTAAGGTGGTTACAATCAATCTATCAAAATGCCAATCTGATTACCGCCGCATTTGTTTAGTTATTGTTATTGTTGTTTTTAGATCATTGTTGTTATTGTTGTTGTTTTTTTTAAATCAGTAGATCAATTTATTGTTTTTAGAACAGTAGAGTACCGTCTTAATTCATGCAATAATATTCGTAAGGTTTCTGTAACTGCATGAGTATTGCTTGTATACAATGATTGTGATGTAGATCTACAGTAGCCTTTATAGATTAATACTAAAATATGCTTAGTATATACATCTATAGTAAGATGGGGTTGGAAAACGAGTGCCAATTTACCAAAATGTAGGGGAGGAGGTCCAAACGCATTTTTCTAAACATATGAGGCCCAACCGCGAATAGTACTCCCAACCGAAGGCAGAGTCAGAAGATCAGTACCTGAACTGCACAGGGCATTGGCGAAGCATCCGAAAATGTTTTTTAAGGGGGTACGAATCCCCCCCTCTGTTCAATTCACGCATTTGGCTTAAAACACACTGAATTGAATCTTGACCCTCGATTCAAATACATTCTGAGACTACACTTGCTATACATGGCGTATGACAAACAAGAAAAAATTATAGTAAATGAATAATAAAATTAAATAGCCGAAAAAACGAGGGTAATATCAGCTAGTGACTGATATTACCCTCGTTTTCTCGGATATTTAATCTTATTATTCATTTATTATATTTCTTTCTGGTTTTTCATAACCATAGATTAAATAATATAAATATATTTTTTGCTCCGAAAAATCTTTAGTGTATGTATTGACAAGGGCCATCCAGGATTTTCTTTTTCGGGGCAGGGTACAAAAAACTTAAAAGTGCATAAAAAATCTGTTCGTATTCATTTTGTCACGTTTATACGATTTAATTGTTTTTGTTTGAACAGTCTTTTTTGAGGAATTGGGACAAAAAATCAAATTTTAGCGTAAAGAGCGAGGATTAAAGAAGGGGTAGCCCCCCTCATATACGGAACAATTTCTGTTTGTTTTAAGTTTTAATGCTGCTCCCTACTTTCAGCGGAAAAATCGTTTTTTTTTCAGTCTTTTTTTTCTGACATTTTTCAAATCACACGAGGGAAATTCTCTTCCTTCCCCCATGTAAATTTTACTCTGGAAACTTCCCTCCACTCAAAAAAACTTTAGCGTGAAGAGCGAGGTACTGAGGAGGGGTACACCCCCTCATATACGTAACAATTTCTGTTCGTTTAGGTTTTAATGTTGCTCCATATATTTCAGTTGAAAAAAGCTCGTTTTTTAAATTTAATCCCTGACAGAAGCGGTCTTTCGGTGAGTCCGAGTCAAACAAAGCCCAAGTTAGATGGCAATCACTTAAATAGTCAAGAGTCGAGATGGCTTGCACTAAAGTCAGCTTCGGTAACTGAAATGGTATTATGGGACACTTTTTGTCCCATAATATTTAATTTCTTCTATTTGTAACTAAAATGAAATGAAAATGAATGAAATGTAATGCAAATACTGATAGTGGGCGCCAGTATTTTGTTTTCAGTTGTTTTATTTCCTTGTAATTATGAATAGAAGAAATTATTTGAATATTTATAACCCACTCTATTCAAAAAATAGGGCCGGATTTGTTGTTAATTTGTTTATTTAATAAACTTTTGTTTTTCTAAAAATAAGAGCCAATCAATTGGTTTATTCCACGTTCTTGCCTTTTATTTTTGACTCAGAATACCAAGGCCGTATCCAGGGGGAGAGGTTACCCGGTTTGACCCCCCCCCCCGAAATTTTTAACCGAGTCGAAAATTAGTAAAACCTAGGTAAAAATCAGTATAATTAGTCGAAAACTGAGTCAAAAATTAGCAACCCCCCGAAAAAGTCAAAAATTAGTACCCCCCCCCCGCGAAAAAGAATCCTGGATCTGCCCTTGCAGAATACTAAGGAGTTTCAATTTTTCCCGAAACTTGTTGTATCATTTTTTTTTAAAAAACGCACAAGTAGTTTGAAATTTTAGCTTCGTATATAAAACTTGTGCTCGCCTTCATCTTGAAAGCTAGATTAAAACCTCCCTTGCCAAGGCCGTATCCTGGGGTGGGGGGGGTAGGGGGTATGAACCCTCCTGAAATGTTTGTCTGACTTGTAAAAACGTAAAAAATAGATATAAACAAATTTGTTATGTGTTTTTGAGGGTATTTTTTGTACCCCCCCCCCCCCAAAAAAATGTGAAACACCTCCCGAAAAAAAAAATCCTGGATTCGGCCCTGTCCCGTGCACAAATAGCTCTTCGTCAATGACAGTAAAAAAAAAAATTAAAACATATTTTTCAGTTTTTGCTCTCTTGTGAAATTTATAATGTGTAACATACTGCCTCTTCAATTACTACAGCCGAAATGTCATCTCTAATACCATACGTTATTCTAATTATATTTATTTACTTTGGAAACTACATATTTAATTAACAAATACAATAGCTAGATACCCATTTCTTCAGATCAGTTGAGCCGAGTTATGCTAATTAAATAATTAATGCTAAAAGAAGTTTAACTTCCTCTTGCGCTATTAGCCTATTGTCTGGCTCTTTGCGTAAGGCAACTCATAGTTAATTTATCATCTCGTAAAAGTAATAGATTTAAGATAAGACGGTGTAACATTGAATTAATAATTTGCATATACAAATTGATTAAAGAGCCGATTTCTATCTAAAATGCCGAGATGACCTTCTTTGAGAAAGATTTGTTTACTATATGTTAGGGAAGCCAATGGGAGGGGAGATGACAATCAAGGCCATGCCCAGAGGGGGGGGGGGTAGGTGGGTTTGAGCCCCCCCCCAAAAAAAAATGTCTGCTTGACTCGTAGAAACGTAACAAAAATGGATATAAACACATTTTGTATGCATTTTTTGATGTTTTTTGTTTACCCCCCCCCGAAAAAAATCTTTGAGTAAAACCCCCTCCGATAAAAATCCTGGATACGGCCTTGATGACTATATGGTTCCTTAGATTTCCCCTCGTCCCCATCCGATTTTGAAAAAAATGTCTTTCTGTATTTTCATTGAAAAAATAACAAAACAAAATTTCCCCTGATGTCTTCTAATTTTTCTAGAATTTACTATATCTATTTTTACTCTTCAATTTTTGTGTATTATTGTATTAGTGCTGTGTTAGGTATTTTTATATACGGCTTAATGGCGTTTTGATCCGATTGTTAATTCAATTGTGTTTAATATCTTCGACACTGAGGAAACAAAAAACATATTCAAACACCGTCCTGTCTTCAAAGTTGCACCACAAAGATTTTACTCAGTGATTTCTGTATGAATCTACTCTGTGTTCTAGTTTGTCTCTCCAATTATGATGAGTCCCGTCACCTACTTATTTTTAGAAACTAATTTCCTTTTCCGTTTTTCTAAGTCATTTTTTTGGTAAGGATAAACTGTTGCCATGGCAACAGTTCCTCTGTTGTCTATACATCATGTCAAATGACAGAGAGACCAATCAATCGCATATGTTTTAACTCACCGACAGAAATGCAAGCAGAATTTGAACCTAGTCATGAATTAACCTCCACGTGAATCTGCAGAACCTCTGCAAGGCTTTAACCCTGGTAGGTACCTGTCTGACCTACCTCCCCTCAAACGCCTAAAAGTTGTATATGACATTTTAAATTTTTGAAAAAGTTTTCATAAACCGTTTACTAAGCTGTTCTCAAAGCGAGCATTAGTAGGGCGATGTATGTCCCATAACTCTTCGATCATCCCGATAGACATGCCGTGTTTATTCTCCCTTTTAAAATAGTTTGACTAAGGTTTCTTTTATAACTTTCCCATAAGAGTGAAATATCAGACATAATCTTAGGTGAGAAGCAATGATATATGAAGGCCGATTGGTCCAACCGATTGTGCATATTGATAAGCAAGTGGTGAGCAATATTGGTAAGCAAGTGCCTATCCAGGATTTTTGTTCGGGGGTGTTTCCAAAAAAATTAAATAAGTGCATTAAAAATGTGTTTATATGTAATTTTGTTATCGTCCTACCCGAGGCAAACGGGGTTTGCTCGGTTTGAAAAGGGGGTCAATATTGTGACTCTGTAATCTCAGCCAGAGTTGACCCAGCTCTAAATGTGTACCTGGAGAAATCTAGGGGGAAAGTATGGGAAGTGTCGTATGACTTTGCCCAATGACGCATTGCACTCCCGGCCAATGACAGTGAATCAGGAGATTAAACCTGCGCAACGCAGACCATTTGTCAGCATGCGAAAAAATTTTTAAGTTTAAGTTTTTAATTTTGTTACGATCCTACTGCTTGGACAAACAATTTGAGGGGGTGGGGTTCAAACCCAGTTAACCCCCTCCCCTGGATACGGTCTTGTCGATAAGTAAGGTTAGTTTTCAATTTAGTTATTTGATATTTTATGCACAAAATATCTTACTGGTCCTCTAAATTGTTTGTATATCTTCGATGTTGCTTCCCCTTCTTGAAACACGCCAAGTTTCATGAGTTTAAACATTCTGGGGCTTTCTCAAATAGACGTGTTTCTACAAGGAACGGGGGTGGGAAACAAGAATACATTAATAATGGTATAAAGATAGAAAATGGGAAAGTGTCTCATTTAGGTCTTGATAAAACAAAGCTCCAGGTACACTTGCCTTCCCTCACGTTCCTGGTAAATTTTCTATCGGTGCCCCTGTTCAGTAGCGAGGAAAAACAGCCAAAAACCAACCTATTGTTATTCATAGAACAGCCAATGGTGGGCAGGCTGTGATTAACAAGTACGAATTCCTAGAAAAACAAACATACAGTTGCTGTACAAAACAATGTTCTATAGAAAAAGACAGTATGAAGTCAATCAGACATCTTAAGAAAGAAACTATCAGCCTATATAAGTTTTCGCTATTTGTAGTGATGTACTTGATTCAAGTACTTTCAGAAGCATATTCAAGTAACAAGACGTTCAGCTTGATTAGGCTGGAAACATATAGCAGCTGTGCAAAAGCATGTGCTATATAAAAAAGACAGTATGCACTCAATCAGACATCTTAAGAAAGAAAATACCAGCCTGTATAAGTTTTTGCTAATTGCAGTTATATACTTGATTCAAGTACTTTCAGAAGCATATTCAAGTAACAAGACGTTCAGCTTGATTAGGCTGGCAACATATAGCAGCTGTGCAAAAGCATGTGCTATATAAAAAAGACAGTATGCAGTCAATCAGACATCTTAAGAAAGAAAATACCAGCCTGTATAAGTTTTTACTAATTGCAGTTATGTACTTGATTCAAGTACTTTCAGAAGCATATTCAAGTAACAAGACGTTCAGCTTGATTAGGCTGGCAACATATAGCAGCTGTGCAAAAGCATGTGCTATATAAAAAAGACAGTATGCAGTCAATCAGACATCTTAAGAAAGAAAATACCAGCCTGTATAAGTTTTTGCTAATTGCAGTTATGTACTTGATTCAAGTACGTTCAGAAGCGTATTCAAGTAACAAGACGTTCAGCTTGATTAGGCTGGCAACATATAGCAGCTGTGCAAAAGCATGTGCTATATAAAAAAGACAGTATGCAGTCAATCAGACATCTTAAGAAAGAAAATACCAGCCTGTATAAGTTTTTGCTAATTGCAGTTATGTACTTGATTCAAGTTCGTTCAGAAGCATATTCAAGTAACAAGACGTTCAGCTTACATAGGCTGGAAACATATAGCAGATGTACAAAAAAATGTGCTATATAGAAAAGACAGTATGCAGTCAATCAGACACCTTAAGAAAGATACTACCAGCCTATATAGGTGTATGCTATTTGCAGTTATGTTCTTGATTTAAGTACGTTCAGAAGCATATTCAAGTAACAAGACGTTCAGCTTGATTAGGCTGGCAACCTATAGCAGCTGTGCAAAAGCATGTGCTATATAAAAAAGACAGTATGCAGTCAATCAGACATCTTAAGAAAGAAAATACCAGCCTGTATAAGTTTTTGCTAATTGCAGTTATGTACTTGATTCAAGTACGTTCAGAAGCATATTCAACTAACAAGACGTTCAGCTTACATAGGCTGGAAACATATAGCAGATGTACAGAAAAATGTGCTATATAGAAAAGACAGTATGCAGTCAATCAGACACCTTAAGAAAGATACTACCAGCCTATATAGGTGTATGCTATTTGCAGTTATGTTCCTGATTTAAGTATGTTCAGAAGGATATTCAAGTAACAAGAAGTTCAGCTTACATAGACTGCAAACATATAGCAGCTGTACAAAAAAATGTGCTATATAAAAAAGACAGTATGCAGTCAATCAGATATCTTAAGAAAGATACTACCAGCCTATATAGGTGTATGCTATTTGCAGTTATGTTCTTGATTTAAGTATGTTCAGAAGGATATTCAAGTAACAAGATGTTCAGCTTACAAAGGCTGGAAATATATAGCAGCTGCACAAAAGAATGTTCTACAGAAAAAAGACAGTATTACTAGACATTTTAAGAAAGATAGTACCAGCCTATATAAGTTTTTGCTGATTGCACTTATATACTTGATTCAAATACGTTCTTCAGCATACTCAAGTAACTTGAATTATGCTTCTAAGCGTATTGCCCTCAAGGGATTGCCAAGATATTAGAGGTTTTTGCAAGGTGTGTGACACTGTAAATAATGTTTTCCTTCAAACCCGTCTCTAGTTTCATCTGTCTTTCCAAAATGCATCTGCGGCTATGGTGCAACATAAAGATGCTTTATGATATATCAATGATATTTACTCTATTTTTCTCATTTACTTGCCAACTTTCCCAGTGTTGAGAGTATTTGAAATATGGGCTGACCTTGTTCCCTAATTCGTTTCTAGCTGCTCTGTAAAAAGTAGTGACTGGAACCGTCTACCATTTCTGAAGTTAATAGTGTGGCCAGTAGTTTTCAGATTTGACCTGCAAGTCTCCATCAATTTTTCTGCCGCCCCTTTGGTGTCATTTCGAACAGCAAAGAGGCCTCTAGTTTATAACAGTGACCTCCACCCTTTTTCCATAACCTCTGCGTGTTTCTAATATTAAATGTATGGGACTCTATTCATGTTTATTAGTGTACGGTTGTGAAACTTGGGCTGATGAAAGCTTCGGATGTCCGAGATCTGGATATTCTCTACTATAAATACCTTCGGTATGTTCTGAAGGTCAGCTATATGAAAGAGTCGGCAATGACACCATCTACCGCAAAGATGGAGATTAGACACCCGTATCAACAAAAAAAGACACTTCCTGGGGTTCGGCGAAGAACAATGACAGCCTAACGACGCTATATCGAAGCAATACCTTATATAATCCCTTAAGTATTAGCTGTCATGGAGGAAGCGACCTGGTGGTCATAGAAAAACCTGGCTATCTAACTTATATTCCAAAGTCGAAATTGCAGCCACTTGGGTAATTCAGGCCTGATATTGGTAGACTCTATGGGATGAAGACTGGTTGTTGATTGTCAAACTATCAAATGGGGGCAGAAACTCCCGGAGCCAAACATAGTGCTGGCTCTCGAACGGTCAAATGAACAAAATGCTTTTAACGCGAAACAAGTACAAGTAAATAGTCTTGTTGTCGTGTCTGTACGTCTGCTAGTATGCTACGAAGTGAGGCAATATATACAGGCATTTCCAAAAGGGGGGAGGCATTGAGAGTAATCTTCCATCGAAATGTGCGTATTTTCCTGATAGTCCTGTAGCACAATGTATCCGCACAATGTATGTCAATGTACGGCAATGTATGTCGATCCGTACAATGTATCTATTCTTTTGTGTTTATTTTTCAAAGTTGTACCTAATCCCAAGGGATGTTAGGTCACCAAGAAATTTTTGTGCATAGAACTTTTGTTATCGGTTTATCTCCTTGCAATTAATAAATTTTGGGATTGGTGATGAATTGTTGGCTCTGATCTTATTCTGATGTTGATGTTGTGTTGGATTCTGATGTGATGTTGTCATTGTGTTCTCAAAAAAAGGTCAGCAAATTCTGCGTGGGTGCTAATATCACCTGTTGTAACTCATGGGGTCTTGTTTGGCCCTTCTTATTAAAGGGATATTTATAATCCATCTCAATAAAAAAAATCTGCTCAGTAAGTTTAATCTCTGATTAGTTTGATCTATACTCCTGCGTCATATTTGTTTGTTTCAAATTACTTGGAATTTCTCATTCAAACAAATAGGTGCTTAACTCATGGGGTCTTGCTTGGCCCTTTTTATTAAAGGGTTATTTATAATCCAATTCATTAAAAAAAAATCAGCTCAATTAGTTTAACCTCTGTTTAGTTTGATCTATATTCTATACTCCGGCATCATATTTGAGTTTCAAAATACTTGGAATTTCTCTTTTTATCGAGGTAATATAGTTTTTTTAATTAGTTTTGGTACTTTATTAATTAATTATGATATATAAATTAATTATTCATGATATAAGTCTTATGGCACAAAAAGTTGAAAAGCTAAAAACGGATTTTTCTGGCTTTTCACTCTCCAGTAACATTCATAATGTGCAATATACTGCCTTTGAATTACTAAAAAAAAAAATCCTTTTAAAAACAAGGTCTATTCGATGAAAATAAAGAGTTTAGTTGAAACTTAAAAAGAATAGCAATTGCTGCTTCACAGCGCATGCAACGTATTTTTAAAAAACTTTGTCAAAGAAACTGGCCTGTGACAAGGGCGTAGGCAGCATTAGGCAGCATATTGTCTTGGGGGGGGGGGCAGTCGATAGTGTGATGGAGTTTTATCAACTGCTTTTTCCAAACCATCTGCTTTTTCAGCCATAGCTAATGTAAATTTGAAGGTTCAGGGGGGGCCGCGGCCCCCTCCCTCCCTACACCCATGGGCTGTGATATTTGCCTATATATGTAGAATTCTAAAAAACTAGCGCTTTACTGAAAACTAAGCTTTCTTAACTTTTTTAAGAGTTACTATCGCGTCTCAAAATTTATTGATTAAAGCACTTTTGAGATCTAAAATACACTATTAAAACACCATTCGGTAAAACACTATTGAGCGCTTTGTGAACTATTCTTTTATTTTCGGCAGACCATTTGAGGATTTTTTTTTGCTTCTTTTTCTGTTTTTTTTTTTTTTTAGTTCGGTTGTGTTTTCATGTGTTTCATTCAAATCAAATTTTCGATGTATGTTCATCATTTGATGTATTTTTTAAAGTTCCCCAATACGTCATAATCTTAATATACATTGGCTTATAGTCGAAAGTTGTCAAATCTGAAATAATTTGATGAAATCACCTTTAAAACCAATTTTCTGTGAAGAAAAAGAACTTTTTGCAAATATAGCTTTGAAATTTCAATAATATTGGTGGAATTCTAATCAAGGTGCCAATTCTGTACATTTATGTATTTTCAAATGATATTTAAATGCCACAGCCACGCCATAATAGTTTTGATTTGATAGAACATAAATAGTCCCTTTGATCTGAACCTTATTAATAAATGCCCTTGTAAACTGTTTTCTCCCCTCAAGGTCGTCCGAAAGCTCGGCAAGGTACTTAGTGCATGTTCCTCTCAAATTCTTTGAAATTTTTTATTACCCTTAATGATTTAAAAAATTTTCTGTTATGACGTATATGTTTATCTTGAAATAACTACTCCCCCCTCTCCATGGAATTGTTTAAATAGATTGTCCGAGGCCATCTATGACAGTGGATCAATTAGGGGGGGAGGCCAGGAGACCTATATCTCCTTGAATTCCTCCTCCCCGATTAAAAAAAAAACTTTTTTGGGAAATCTAATTGAAAATCCACTTTTTGGTATTTCACTTATAGAATAAAAAAAAAAACGACAAATTATATCCCCCTAGCTATTGAAAATACAATTCGCTCCCCCTCCCCCCAATTTTTGTAAATTGACTCCTCTGATCCATAGATTTGCTCTGATAACTCCCGGCCTAAATTAATTACTGCACGAAAAATTCCGCTTGCCAACTTTGTCTATCATTATAACGCTTTGCCAGGTTTTGAAATGATTTTCTGGTAAAAAGAACTTCAAAAATTAAGACTCTTAATAGTGTGAATTATTGAGTCAAACGATATAGATCGAATTGGTGTTTGCCTTCTATATTAAAATTCAGCTTTGTTATTAGTGAACCTTAATTAGTGAATAAACCTTTATTTGCTCAAAATACTTGTTAAAGAATTATTAGTAGAAGATGGAATATTTGCCTGCATAGTCTTTATTTATTAGCCCTTATGGGACCCAACACCTAATACAAGAAACTTGCAAAATTTAGGATTATATATATACATATATATATATATATATATATATATATATATATATATATATATATATATATATATATATATATATATATATATATATATATATATATATATATATATATATATATATATATATATAGATAAATAAAGAGCTGTAAAAAGCTAAAAAGTTAGCTTTCTGGTAGGAATTTTCTGTACTAGTGCATTAAACGTACTTTTTTATATACTGTATATGGAATGTCAAACTGGAGATGCTATAGATACCGGGAGAGATACCCGCCAGGCTAGTTATTTCAAGACACTGCTATTAAAAATTGGAATGCAAAGAGTAGTTTTCAGGTGAACTTATCTAGAGTCTCGTAAACAGTATGGACTGTCGATTTCTCTACTGAACGGCAGATACAGTAAAAAGCAGGAAAACTGAAGAATATGAACGAACTGAAGTGATATCTATTTTATGAAAAATGAGATTAAACACGAAAATAAATAACACTGATGGATGTGTGAAAAGTGAATTTAATTTAGTAAGAGACTGTGTATTGTTTTTTATTCCAATTTTAGCAATTTTGGAATAGCTCATTTGAATTTTCTTATTACATTCTGTTACGGCGAGAGTCTGGAAAGATTTTAGCGCTTTACTGATATTAATTCCCTGCCACCGAAAGTAAGAAACCGACATACCGGAAAAAGACGTGGCTCCTCTGCAAACTATAGGATTCACGAGATTATTATCAAATGAAAGATATTCACACTTTAAACGATTTAGAATAAATCTGATACTGTGAAATTCAAATGCAACCACAGAGAAAGCCCTTTGTTGGTCCTACTAATCAAAAGAATGATACCTATGTATTATACGAGAAACACAATCGAGAAATTGTATCGCGAACATGAGACATTACCCGTTTTTCACGGTGTTAATACCAGACAATAGCTTTGGTTGTGAAAACTACAACAAAGAATTATGGAAGGGTGGCCGCCCAGAGCGCATTATATCAAATACGTGGTTCTAGGCGTTTGCCCGCCCCTTAAGATTACCCCCCAGAAACCCCGCCCCCCGTAGAAAATGCCCCCTCCCGTAAAATACCCCCGTGGAAAATACCCCCTCCCGTAAAATACCCCCCCCCCCACGGAAAATATCCAACCGAAAATAACCCCCCCCCCCGCGGAAAATACCCACCCAGAAAATACCCCGGTAAATACCCCCCCCCCCCCTCCCCCGGAAAATACACCCCTGTGGAAAATAAGGCGTTCTAAATTTCAGGAATTTATTTGAGTTTTGTTTTTTAATTTCCGTAGGGGGAAGGAATTTTGGTATTTGTGTATTATGTGCCACCCACTCAAGTTTACACTGTGTAAAACTCAAGAACAAACCGTTTTTTTTCGTATTTTTTCCCCCAACTTAGCGCAAGACAAGTAACAGAATATATGGGAAATATATAATTTGGGCTATATATTTGCACATGCGGGGGGGGGGTAAAGTATTTGGAAAGTTTGGAGTCAAAATACAATTTTTTCTTCATTATAACCAGAATAATTGTACCTAACATATTTTGCATGCAGAACCGCTATACTTTGCCCCCCCTCCTTTAATGTGCAAATGTATAGCCCAAATTTGTTTCTAAAGTAACGAAAAAACTAACGAAAAAACGGTTTGTTCTTGAGTTTTACACATTGTAAACTTGGGTGAGTGGCGCATAATTCATAAGCACCAAAATTCCTCCCCCCTACGGAAATTAAAAAAAGAAAACTCAAATAAAATTCATGTTCGCGATACAAGTTATCGAGTGTATTTCTCGTATAATACATAAGTACCAAAAGAATACTATTCGTATAATCTCTTTTACGAATGATATTCTTGTCTTTGAATATCATTCAAATACCACTCAGGAAGGTGGGGTTAGGGGGTTTGAACCCCATCTCCCCCAGAAATGTTTGTCCGACTCGTATAAAAACGCAACGAAAATGATTATAAACAATTTTTTATGCATTTATTTAGTTTTTTGTATCCCTCCACCCAAAAAAACCTTTTATTATTATTACTATTTATTTTTAACCCACACTATACAAAGGTATAATACGTGAAGTAACACAAGGAAGAACATATAAAAAACACAATGCAAATAAAATAGAAATCACATGTAAACTAGATACAGAGTAACACATAAGAAATAAAAGACACTAAAACAAAAGAGGAAAACATAAAAGGAGGTTTTTGTACCCCCCTCCCCCTCTCCTAAAAATCAGTATTAAAATCACCAACGGCAACTAATCCATAAACAACAAATAACGCACATTCCACTACTTACCTAAACAATATAAGTCTCCGGAAATCTTGTCAGTGACGGAACCGATTTACGATTACAAAGAAAATACACATTCACAAGTACTAAAGTGGTAATTCGAACGGACAACGATTTCTATCGCTCTGGAACAGGAATTGCTTTATGGCTAAAGAAAAAGCTGTGTTTTAAAATGGTTTCCTCCAGTGGCAGTCACGTGGTACCAGAAGAAGAGGACACCCCAAATACCCAACGTCGCAGCTACCAAGCTGACCTCACAAATCTCAATGTGTCACTCGATGATATTTTGGTGGCAGCAACGATGAGAGAGGACTCTTGAATCTTCTTGGAAACAATAAGTACTCATAGCAGCACAGAAAAATGCAAGGTATTAGGTAAGGGTGTTTCAAGAGGCAGACAATGCCTTCAAACGGTCTGCCGAATGTGTACCCTGCAGCACTCACAAACGCAACATGATTTTGACTCTGCTTCAGCAAATTAGCGCAAGCTGATGATATAATTGCCTCTAAATCATATGACGGACAGAGAGTATTTGCACCAACTTTTTATCACACCGGTGAAAATTTGAGACTTCATACTGAATATAATAAGCTATGTGAAGCGTTGGAGCCACAACTATGAGAAAGTTTTGGGTTCTTGCGTAGAAAGCGGTAAGTGCGCGAGAAATGACGTTTCGTTAGTGCTAATGAAATAGAAACAAAATAGGATAAAAATACAATAGTTCAGGAACAAATTTGGGCTATACATTTGCACATTAGGGGGGGGGTAAAGCATAGCATATATTAAATACCTAAGTTAACCCAACCTAAGTACCTTTTAGTTCCCCTAAACACAAAAAAACTAAATTTTAAATATAGTTCCCGGGGTGAGAAACCCTTCGTTTATGCCTCACTATTCAGCGGAAACCTGTTTATCAATAGCATGTTTGATAAGATAAGATAAGATAAGATAAGTTTTATTCTTCATTAAATCCACATACAATATTACATGTTATTAATCCCTCAAAGGCTCATTGGCCTTTACAAAGAGGGAAGACATATGAATTACATACTAAGAGATAAAAAAAAAAAAGAAAAAAAGAAAATTTAAAATGATCACTTACTCACATATGAAGGAGAAGAAAAGAAAATATAGATAAAATGGAAACTATAGAAAAAATTAGAATAAATACACTAAATTAATTAATTATGTTAAATAAACTCAAAAAGAAAAAAAAAAAAAAAAAAAAAAAAAAAAAAAAAAAAAAAAAAAAATTATTACTATAAGCGAATTCCTATCATCGAAACAGAATTATGTGTATTGTCAGGTAGAACCAATATCATAATAGCTGTTACGATATTATTCATAACTCATATCCAAGATATTAAAATATCATAACATAAACCATATTTGACATTTCGATGCTGTCTTTTATTGCGCACTTACCGCTTCCTACACAAGTACCAAATTTTTCGCCGTTAACACAGGACGTGCGACACACAGGTTACATGAATTTTTGATTACCGGCAGAACGAGCATATTTGTTGATTACCGGTATGATTACCAGAACGGTACCAGAACGAACGGTATGATTACCGGCAGAACGAGCATATTTGTTGATTACCGGTATGATTACCAGAACGGTACCAGAACGAACGGTATGATTACCGGCAGAACGAGCATATTTGTTGATTACCGGTATGATTACCAGAACGGTACCAGAACGAACGGTATGATTACCGGCAGAACGAGCATATTTTTCGGCTAGATTATTAAAGTCCCGAAGAAAAGAATCGGGAGATCTGCAGTTAAAGCAAGAGCGCGGTACGATTATAAGGTCAAAAGGCGGTCAATATATACCAAATCATATTATTGAGTTTCAAATAAAGTGAATACACCATTCGATGCCTTTTTTATGCTGATTACGAATATAATAATCATTTCCATCGGAAATAAATTTCAGCCCCCCCCCCCGATATAGGCTATACCTAACCCAACCTAACCTAACCCTGAATTGGCATATATAGGGGGGGACTGAAATTCATTTCTGATAGAAATGCTTATTATATTCGTAATCAGCATAAAAAAAGGCATCGAATGGTGTATTCACTTTAGTCATAACTCAATAATATGATTTGGTATATATTGACCTAAAAGGCTTCAAAATCTCGTAACTGGTACTACTCTTCATCTTGTCACTTGATGCAAACGAATAAAAAAAATCTCAGAGTTTTAATGGCCTGGGACGAACCAGTCGGACTTGCGAGAACGATTCCTGGATGCAACATGAATTCAATAGCAGTAAATGACATCAAAGCTGTACTACTTCAAGGAGTGCTGTGTGACACTTATGTGCCAGCGCTAGGAACGATGAATTTCACAGACTCAAAGAAACAAGAAGCTACCGATTTTTCAGTATTAACACACAGTTTACTCCCATCGTCCGAACGCTAGCAACCGAATCATGACTGCTTAGGTAGTCGCCAATGAAGCCTTTCCAACTTGTTGGATCTCCAATGGTCGGTGATAATTGGAAAACAAAAGCCAGTATAGCAGAGTTGCCGCCCGGTGAGAGAAAATCGCTAGATTTCAGTGAGTTTTTGTTGATTTAGTGATTTTCTTCAATAATCTAGTGATTTATCTGCTGATTTAGTGATTTTTTTGTTTAAGCAGTATAAAAAATCACCAGAAATAGAGATCAGGGTACTAATTCCGATCGTGTTAGTGGCAGTGGTGGGAAGTAGGTGGAATATGTCAAACTGGCTTGAAAGTTCTTATGCTGAACATGTAGTTCATTAACTCTTGAACAGATAACAGAATACGATGTAGCTGGGACTTCACTGTGGCTTAATATAACAAATATGGGATCAAAACCATGTGCATGACCCTTCTTGACAAAATCCAGTATGTCCCCTATGTGGCTTAATGACGACTTTAATCCATTTCAATTTTGAAATAAGGCGTCTAGATACAGCTTAGAACCAAGCCATTATTTCATTTTTACGAAATTGTCGGCGTGTAAGTAGCTTCGCTCCAAACTTCTTAATCTGTTCAACATTACTTCCTTTTTCAACATTTTGCTGAACAAAAGCCGACACTGGAGGTAAAAATATCCTCACTTTCTTTAAGCATATTTACACCTAAAGTTTTCAGAGTACGGATAAACAGTTCAGGTTGAGCATATATAAGTGAGGCGAGCATGGGTTCGTGCTACCTACTCGCAGCAATTTAAGGGAAATACAGCTCCGGGCGGGCACGAAGGCACCTGTAAGTAGCAACCTCCCCTTTTCGGCTTGCTTGCCCTCTCATATTGAAGAAAAGAATTGGCAAAAACAATAAGATCAAATCAGAATTTAGATCTACACTTTCGCAAATTGCACCTTTTGCATGTAGCAATATCAACTGTGTTTTCAAATGGTCTATTATGCAATAAATTTCACCTTGCAAGATAATCCGAATAGTTCCAAAAACTAGTTCTTGACATAGACTCATAGTTTTTTAAAGCTCTTTTTTACTGTCCTGACAAAGTTAGGCCTCTTGCAGAAAATATACCCCAGAAATACTTGTTTGAATGAGTACTTGCTTCAACGAGGTTGTGCTGTATGACAATGGTTAAGTTATTAAACTACTCAGGTTCATTGTGGATCTTAAAACAACAGCTGTATCCAGGACCGGATGAAGAGCGATTGGGCCCAATCGGGCCCTGTATTTGAAAGCGCCGAGCGCTGCCATCGAAATAAAGAAAAATTGTTTTGAAATTTAAGGCAACTTTTTTGACGATAATGGATAAATTGTGAGTTATTCAAATAATTAAAACTATTAATTATTGTGTACGGCCGTACACTACTTTATGTACATAAACTATTATGCAGCTATATTTTATTTAAATCATTAATATATAGAGAGGCCCCCCCCCCCAAAAAAAATATAATCGGGCCTGCACCTTTTCAATCCGACCCTGGTTTTCTCTTCTCATTTACAACTATCTCACGAATCTTCGTAAGAAACTTCGAATTTCTAGCTTGAATTTTTTTTTAGCTATTCGTTCAACCAGTAACACAATCAACCAGCAACTGGAGACTTCACCGACCTACACAAAAGATATGGTTTATAGAATAATTTTAGACTAGCTTTTTTTTGACACTTGAATCTCTTTGTGCTCTGATTAAGCGGTGGTAGTGTAGCCAGAAATCAATTGATGGGGGAGTGACGTTGGATCGTTTCGGTGTAAATATTAACTATGAAAACTCTCAAAACATAGCTGTTATATTAACAAAAAAATGTAATATTTCCAAGTATTTTCGACGCAATACTTTAAATTAGGTATCCTTTTTTCAGACCACACTGCCTTACTGTGACGAACAAATAAGCGTTCAAAAATCCAATTATTTAGATAAGGAAATATTTCCAAGGGCTCAAAAATGGGGGGGGGTGATTCCCTTGGCCCTTCTTGTTATTTCACTGCTAGGTTTTCTCTACATTATATGTTTATTGCATTGACCATAAAAAAACATCAGGTTATTCCTGAAAAATAAGTTTCTTTGACATTCGGAACAATAAATCAAATTGACAGGGCATTAGAGATTCTGAAGAGTACAATTTTTCTTTTGGGAGCTAAAAATAAGTGGGAATGAAAATCAGTAGTTTGGACGGGTTTATGAAACATCTTAGCCAGTGTTGTTCAAAACATAGTATTTCTCATTTTTCTCCAAGCTGAAGTTCAGAAACCAATTCAATACAGTGTTCGGGGTCAATTGGTTTTGTCTTTTTTTAAATTTCATCTAATGTTTATTTTTCAGTCGTCTTTGTTGTCGAAGAATTTACCGCGGGAGTGGGGCAATTTTCCATAACAAAATGAATTTGATTTATATATCTACCACCTAGTAAATCGTGTGAGGTTGTACAACTGGTTTGTGAAGCCAGTTTGTCACCAGAGTAGCCTAAATTTACAATTAGAGTCAGTTGTTCTCCCATCATAGCAAAGAGTTGGAGATTAGTGTCCGGGGCCCAGTATTGTTACACTTGTCGATAAAATCATAATTACCCACGACTACAGTAGTAGTAAGCGAGGCATGGATATGTGTGTAGGTTTTCAATGCATTGGGTTACCAGGGTCATTAGCCTATTACAATGAACTCTTCATGGGTTGCTAGACATGTTTTTTTTTATTATGACATCGATTTTTTGTGTGTCAGTCGATTAGAGAAAGTTGGTGGCTAGTCGAATATAATAACTTAATTGGTCAGTTTTCTAAAAAAAAAAACTTAAAGGAATATTTTTCTTTAAAATTCATTTTATTAAGAGAATTTAATTAAAATAGAATAGTTTTTATTTTCAAGGATATTAGTAGAGGAAAAAAATGAGTGGTGCATTTACATTATTGGAGATTAATGATGGATCTAACAACAGTGATGTAATTACTTCTTTAGTTTACGAGATTTGCGAATTTTTTGCGAAAAGGTATTAGCGTAAAGGTATTACGATGGTTAAGAATGCCTCACGGGTAATTAAAGAATGGGGTGCTTGCATCAACAATACAAAGAACATGCTCAGATACTTAATAGATTTGACGCTTACAAGAGACATTGCTAGAAGGTATTCAATAGCTTAATTGAAAAGTAACGATAGAATGACATTGTGACTTGACCAAGCTTTACCTCGCCGATGTGGTCTGTATAATACATAAGTAACGTTTGAAAAGTATTGTCAATTTAAAAAGAAATGACTGAAGTATTTTGAGGGGGATGAGTTGCATGGAGGGTTGAGTTGCACGAGGGTTCAGTTAAAGGGGCTACAGTTACACGGGGGTTTCGGTTATACAGGGGGTCAGTTACAAGGGGGTTCAGTTGCACGGGGGTTGAGTTAAATGGGGATTGAGTTCCACGAGAGGAGTGCTTTGTCATAGTTTAGCTTGTCACAGTTACATTCTTTTGTTCTTTCAAAGTTCACTTTGATTTTACTTACCTGGGGGGGTCAGGTGCACGGGGGTTGAGTTAAATGGAGCTTGAGTTCCACAAGAGTAATGCTTTGTCGTGGTTTAGCTTGTCACAGTTACTCTCTTTGGGCTGTTTGTGTTTCTTTGGGTTGTGTGTGTCTCTTTGGGCTATGTAAGCCACCGATCCTCAGAAGTCCCTGAAGCCCCCTTGAGCCCCCCTCAGACCCTCAAAGCCCCTCCCCGGGCTCCCCTCGTTCGTAGGTGCATGGTGTCGGAAACTTATGGTTTAGGGTGTATGGGTTGCTATTTTTGACTTTTCGGAGTTGGATTTCTTAGTCTTTCGTTGGTGTGTGTTGTCTGAAATCTATGATTTGGGGTGTATGGGTTGCTATTTTTGCCTTTTCGGAGTTGAATTTCTTAGTCTTTCGTTGGTGTGTGTTGTCTGAAATCTATGATTTGGGATGTGGGGTAACGGTTGAAAAATATTGTCAATTTAAAAAGAGAGGGCTGAAATGTGTTTTAAGGGGGTGGGGTTGCCTGGAGGGGTGAGGGGCACGAGGGTTCAGTTAAAGGGGAGACAGTTGCCCGGGGGGTGTCGGTTATACAGGGGTTCAGTTACAAGGGGGATTCAGGTGCACGGGGGGGGAGTTAAATGGGAAGTGAGTTCCACGAGAGTAGTGCTTTGTCGTGGTTTAGCTTGTCACAGTTTTAAAAGAGCTTTACGGGGATTGAGAGACTCAGTTGCCTAATTCCGTGCGATTTTTCTTTACTTGATGGTCATTAAAAACGAAATTTTTGTGTTAAATAAGTAGTTTTTGTATCTTTTAAAAGAGCTTTAAGGGGTTTGAGAGACTCAGTTGCCTGATTCCGTGTGGTTTTTCTTCACTTGGTGGTCATTAAAAACGAAATTTTTGTGTTAAATAAGAAGTTTTTTTATCTTTTAAATGAGCTTTACAGTGTTTGAGATACTCAGTTGCCGAATTCCGTGTGGTTTTCCTTTACTTGGTGGTCATTAAAAACGAAATTTTTGTGTTAAATCAGTAGTTTTTGTATCTTTTAAAAGAGCTTTAATAGGTTTGAGAGACTCAGTCGCCTAAATCCGTGCGGTTTTCCTTTACTTGGTGGTCATTAAAAACGAAATTTTTTTGTTAAATAAGTATTTTTTGTATCTTTTAAAAGAGCTTTACAGCGTTTGAGAGACTCAGTTGCCTAATTCCGTGTTGTTTTCTTTACTTGGTGGTCATTAAAAACGAAATTTTTGTGTTAAATCAGTAGTTTTTGTATCTTTTAAAAGAGCTTTAAGGGGTTTGAGAGACTCAGTTGCCTGATTCCGTGTGGTGGTTATAAAGGGGTTCAGTTACAAGGGGGTTCAGTTGCACGGGGGTTGAGTTAAATGGGGATTGAGTTCCACGAAAGTACGAGAAAATGACTGAAAAGTGTTTTGAGGGAGATGGGTTGCATGGACGGTTGAGTTGCATGAGAGTTCAGTTAAAGGGGGTACAGTTACACGGGGGATTCGGTTAGACAGGGGTTCAGTTACAAGGGGGTTCAGCTGCACTGGGGCTTGAGTTAAATGGGGATTGATTTCCACGAGAGTAGTGGTGTGTCTGTGTTTAGCTTGTCACAGTTTTAAAAGAGCTTTACAGGGATTGAGAGACTCAGTTGCCTAATTCCGTGTGATTTTTCTTTACTTAGTGGTCATTAAAAACGAAATTTTTGTGTTAAATAAGTAGTTTTTGTATCTTTTAAAAGAGCTTTAGGGGGTTTGAGAGACTCAGTTGCCTGGTTCCGTGTGTTTTTTCTTAACCTGGAGGACATTTAAAAAGAAATTTTTGTGTTAAATAATTAGTTTTTGTATCTTTTAAAAGAGCTTGATGGGGATTTAGGGACTCAGTTGCCTGATTCCGCGTGGATTTTCTTTAATTGGTGGTCATCAAAAATTAAATTTTTTTGTTAAATAAGTAGTTTTTTTATCTTTTAAAAGAGCTTTAAGGGATTTGAGAGACTCAGTTGCCTGATTATGTGTAGTTTTTTTTCTTTCCTTGTTTGTCATTTTTTATATATTTTAAAAGAGTTTTACAGGGATTGAGATACTCAGTTGCCTTATTCCATGTGTTTTTTCTTTTATTTGTTGTCAATAAAAACGAAATTTTTTTGTTAAATAAGTAGTTTTTTTATCTTTTAAAAGAACTTTACGGGGATTGAGAGTCTCGGTTGCCGGATTCCGTGTGATTTTTCTTCTTTTCAGTAAAGACACTCGATATCCTAAAAGTGTTTAATTCAAACTTTTTTTTAACTTCGAAATTTTTCAACTTTATTTATTTTTTTCTTTTTGTACATAACTTAAAATGTCAAAATATGCTTACAGATCTAACAATTGCGCTCTGTGATTGGTCAGAGACATGATGTGACTTCACCACTGGTATTCTATGACCGCTTATTGACACTACCTAGTCTATTGCATGTATTAAATCAGTATTTTTTACGCAGTGGAACGATAAACACATAAGTCATATCTTAAAAAAAAAGTGAAGATGGAGCATTTTAATAAAGTGTGTTCACATAACAAGGTTTTTGTAGCATTGAATGCTGACAAAGAGAAGTATTTAAACTTTGAAACAAGTACAGGTGGTAGCACTATTGGAAATGTATGCATGCATTGTCATGACAGTAAGGAATTAAATTTCTTTGGAATACCGAAAAAATTCAACTCTTATGTTGTTGGTTATACGAGATTGAGATCTCCAGAGATGATTGCACTCAATGTGAATGCCAACATAAAAATAATCATTGATGATAGAGGACAACTCCTTGGTACTGTTTCAGGTAACACATTACCTACTGATACATCCAATCGTCACCTTTCGGGTCTTAGCATTCAACGGAAGATCAATAAAAGAAAGGCCTACTCTTCTACTAATATCGTAAACCATATCTTGTCTACGTGCCGAAACTGTTACCTGTGTAAAAATAATGTGATAATAGACAGTGAAATTGCCAGAAAAATAAAAAGGGCATTGTCAGAAAATATCACGATGGAATATAAAGATGAATCGATGAAAAACAAAGCACCAGCAAACGTTACTGCCATTGATCAAACAGTCATTGAACCAAATAATACCAAAAACGAAAAGCATATTGAGCCTGTTGATGAGACACCAGTAAAAATTGTGTATGACTCAAAATGGAATAATGATTATTCTACTGATTACGAACTAAGAGAAGACAATAGCTATAATATCAAGATAGAACATGGTGAACTATTTTATAGAACAGATTCAAAATGTCCAAAGTTAATCATTGATAATAATAATGTATCATAATATACTTTTTGTATTAATATTCTACATAGCATTATTTCATTAAAAATATATTATGCATTACATTGTTATGTGTTCATTATTTTTAGAGTAAGCTAGCATGTTAAACGTTTAGAATGTCTAATAAAACGTTGGAGATGTAAGAAAAGGAATTTTCATACATCTATTGTCAGACACATGGGGACAAATTCTTTCTTGAATTCGCCTCTTGGATAAATAAAAAAAGACATTTCATTCAATAAATTATGACGAAACTCTAAGTAAGCAACAAACTCTTTCTTGAAGTTACCTCAGGGATACACAATGCAGAAATTTCATTTAAGAAATTATCAAAAATTGTAAGTAAGTAGCAAATTCTTTCACAAATATGTTAATACGTTTAAGCAATAAAGATCTTTAAGCTTAACCCGTTTTTATTCTTTAGAATAGTTTCATTCATTTCTTTAAATTATGAAAAAATTGTAAGTAAGTAACAATAGCTTTCTTGAATTCGCTTCCTGGACACAATATAGATATTTAATTCAAGAAATCATAATAAAATCGCAAGTAAGAAATAAAGTCTTTATTGTTTTCACCTAGTGGATACACAATACTGAAATTTCATTCAAGAAATTATGAAGGAGTTGTAAATAGGTAACACACTCATGTTACCTCATGGATACACAATGCAGAAATTTCATTTAAGGAATTATCAAAAATTTTAAGTAAGTAGCAAATTCTTTCTTGAATTCGCCCCCCTGGGTAAATAAAAAAGACAATTCATTGAAGAAATTATGAAAAAATTGTAAGTAAGTCGCAAATTCTTTCTTGAATTCACCTGCTGGATAAACAAAAAGTCATTTCGTTCGAGAAATTATGACAAAATTCCAAGTAAGTAACAAACTCTTTATTGTTTTCATGACTTAGATACACGATGTAGAAATTTAATTCAAGAAATTATGAAAAAATTCTCAGTAAGTAAAAATTTCTTTCTTGAAGTCAACTCTTGGATACACAATACGGAAATTTCATTTAAGAAATTATGAAAAAAAACAACAATTTCTTTCTTGAAGTCAACTATTGGATACACAATACGGAAATTTCATTCAAGAAATTATTAAAATATTTGTAAGTAAGTAAAAAACTCTTTTTGTTTTCACCTCTTGGATATATAGTACAGATAATTCATTAAAGAAATTATGAAAAAATCGCAAGTAACTTTTTTTTCTCTTTATCAAAAACAATTTTCACTTAGCTACACGATGTAGAAATTTAATTCAAGAAATTAGGAAAAAATTCTCAGTAAGTTACAATTTCTTTCTTGAAGTCAACTCATGGATACACAATACTGAAATTTCATTCAAGAATTTCATGACTTAGATACACGATGTAGAAATTTTATTCAAGAAATTATGAAAAAATTCTCAGTAAGTAACAATTTCTTTCTTGAAGTCAACTCTTGGATACACAATACGGAAATTTCATTCAAGAAATTATGAAAATATTTGTAAGTAAGTAACAAACTCTTTATTGATTTCACCTCTTGGATATACAGTACAGATTTTTCATTCAAGAAATTATGAAAAAATGGCAAGTAAGTAACCTTTTTTTTTCTCTTTATCACAAACAATTGTCACTTATCTAAATGATGTAGAAATTTACTTCAAGAAATTATTGAAACATTCTAAGTAAGTAACAATTTCTTTATTGAAGTCAATTCTTGGATACTCAATACGGAAATTTCATTCAAGAAATTATGAAAAAATTGTAACTAAAGAGCAAATTCTTTCTTGAATTTACCTGTTGGACAAACAAAAAAGACATTTCGTTCAAGAAATTATGACAAAATTCTAAGTAAGTAACAAACTCTTTATTGTTTTCACGAGTTAGATATACGACGTAGAAATTAAATTCAAGAAATTATGAAAAAATTCCCAGTCTAAGTAGCAAATTCTTTCTTGAATTCACCTGTTGGATAAACAAAAAAACATTTTTCACTTAGCTAAATGATGTAGAAATTTAATTCAAGAAATTATTGAAAAATTCTCAGTAAGTAACAATTTCTTTCTTGAAGTCAACTCTTGGATACGCAATACGGAAATTTCATTCAAGAAATTATGAAAAAATTGTAACTAAGTAGCAAATTTTTTAATGAATTTACCTTTTGGACAAACAAAAAAGTTATTTCTTTAAATAAATTATGAAGAACGTAGCATTATCTAGCAAACTCTTTATGGTTTGCTCAAGTTATATAAATGACGTAGAAATTTAATTCAAGAAATTATGGAAAAATTATAAGTCTATGTAGCAAATTCTTTGCTGAATTCACCTGTTGGATAAACAAAAAAAAAACATTTCGTTCAATAAATTATGACAAAATTCTAAGTAAGTAACAAACTTTATTGTTTTCACGAGTTAGATATACGACGTAGAAATTAAATTCAAGAAATTATGAAAAAATCGCAAGTAAGTAGCTTTTTTTTTTCTCTTTATCACAAACAACTTTCACTTAGCTACGCGATGTAGAAATTTAATTCAATAAATTATGAAAAAATTGTCAGTAAGTAACAATTTCTTTCTTGAAGTCAACTCCTGGATACACACAATACAGAAAGTTCATTCAAGAAATTATAAAAAATATTTGTAAGTAAGTAACAAGCTCTTTATTGATTTCACCTCTTGAATATACACTACAGATACTTCATTCAATAAACGTGATTAAACACGTTTTGAAACTACATGCTATTTGTATGCCTTTCCTTGGCACCTTTCCAAACGAGCGGGGATTCCCCACTGGTTCCTATACATTGCAAAAAAGTGAGCAGTACGAAAACTCCACGTTTTCAACCAGAATGGTTTTTTAGGGACCAATCGGGAGAGATTTGCGAAGTCGACATAGCTTTATTTCATTTTTTTAAGGTTCATTTAGTCGAGGGTACGTGGGCGCCCGTAACCTCGTCTAAAGGAACCTTAAAAAAAATGAAATAAAGCTATGTCGACTTTACATATCTCTCCTGATTGCTCCCTAAAAAACCAGTCTGGTTGAAAACGTGGAGTTTTCGTACTGCTCACTTTTTTGCAATGTGTAGGAACCAGTGGGGAATCCCTGCTCATTTGGTAAGGTGCCAAGGACAGGCATGAAAATAGTATGTAGTTTCAAAAAGTGTTTAATTACATTTCTTGAATGAAGTATCTGTACTGTATATTCAAGAGGTAAAATCAATAAAGAGCTTGTTACTTACTTACAAATATTTTGTATAATTTCTTGAATTAAATTTCCGTATTGTGTGTATCCAAGAGTTGACTTCAAGAAAGAAATTGTTACTTACTGAGCATTTTTTCATAATTTCTTGAATTAAATTTCTACATCGCGTAGCTAAGTGAAAATTTTTTGTGATAAAGAGAAAAAAAAGCTAATTACTTGCGATTTTTTCATAATTTCTTGAATTTAATTTCTACGTCGTATATCTAACTCGTGAAAAAAATAAAGTTTGATACTTACTTAGAATTTTGTCATAATTTCTTGAACGAAATGTTTTTTTATTTATCCAACAGGTGAATTCAAGAAAGAATTTTCTACTTAGACTGAGAATTTTTTCATAATTTTTTGAATTTAATTTCTACGTCGTATATCTAACTCGTGAAAACAATAAAGAGTTTGTTACTTACTTAGAATTTTGTCATAATTTCTTGAACGAAATGTCTTTTTTGTTGGTCCAACAGGTAAATTCAAGAAAGAATTTGCTACTTAGTTAAAATTTTTTAATAATTTCTTGAATGAAATTTCCGTATTGCATATCCAAGAATTGACTTCAAGAAAGAAATTGCTACTTACTGAGAATTTTTCAACAATTTCTCGAATTAAATTTCTAGGTGATTTAGCTATTAGAAAAATGTTTTTTGTTTATCCAACATGTGGATTCAAGAAAGGATTTGCTACTTAGTCTGAGAATTGTTTCATAATTTCTTGAATTAAATTTTTACGTCTTATATATAACTATTGAAAACAGTAAATAGTTTGTCATTTACTTAGAATTTTGTCATAATTTCTTGAACGAAATGTCTTTTTTTGTTTGTCCAACAGGTAAATTCAAGAAAGAATTTTTTCATAATTTCTTGAATGAAATTTCCGTATTGCATATTCAAGAATTGACTTCAAGAAAGAAATTGTTACTTACTGAGAATTTTTCAATAATTTCTTGAATTAAATTTCTACATCATTTAGCTAAGTGAAAAATGTTTGTGATAAAGAGAAAAAAAGTTACTTACTTGCGATTTTTTCATAATTTCTTGAATGAAAAATCTGTACTGTATATCCAAGAGATGAAATCAATAAAGAGTTTTTTACTTACTTACAAATATTTTCATAATTTCTTGAATGAAATTTCAATATTGCGTATTCATGAATTAAGATCAATAAAGAAATTTTTACTTACTGAGAATTTTTTCATTATTTCTTGAATCAAATTTCTACATCGTGTATCTAAGTCATGAAATTCTTGAATGAAATTTCCATATTGTGTATCCATGAGTTCACTTCAAGAAAGAAATTGTTACTTACTGAGAATTTTTTCCTAATTTCTTGAATTAAATTTCTACATCGTTTAGATAAGTGAAAATTATTTTTGATAAAGAGAAAAAAAAAGTTACTTACTTGAGGTTTTTTAATAATTTTTTTAATGAAGTATCTGTATACTGTATATACAAGAATTGAAAAAAAAAAGAGTTTGTTACTTATTTAAAAATATTTTCATAATTTCTTTACTGAAATTTACGTATTGTGTGTCCAAGAGTTGACTTCAAGAAAGAAATTGTTTTTTTTTTCATAATTTATTAAATGAAATTTCAGTATTGTGTATACAAGAGCTGACTTCAAGAAAGAAATTGCTACTTACTGAGAATTTTTTCATAATTTCTTGAATTAAATTTCTACATCGTGTATCTAAGTCATGAAAACAATAAAGAGTTTGTTACTTACTTGGAATTTTGTCATAATTTCTCGAACGAAATGACTTTTTTGTTTATCCAGCAGGTGAATTCAAGAAAGTATTTGCTACTTACTTACAATTTTTTCATAATGTCTTTAATGAATGGTCTTTTTTATTTAGCCAGGAGTTGAATTCAAGGAAGAATTTACTAATTAATTAAAATTTTTTATAATTTTTTAATTGAAATTTCTGCATTGTGTATCCTTGAGATAACTTGAGTGTGTGTTACCTATTTACAATTCGTTCATAATTTCTTGAATGAAATTTCAGTATTGTGCGTCCAATAGGTGAAAACAATAAATACTTTATTACTTACTTGCGATTTTATTATGATTTCTTGAATTAAATATATGTATTGTGTACAGGAAGCGAATTCAAGAAAGCTAATGCACTACTCTCGTGGAACTCAATCCCCATTTAACTCAACCCCCGTGCAACTGAACCCCCTTGTAACTGAACCCCTGTATAACCGAAACCCCCGTGTAACTGTACCCCCTTTAACTGAACTCTCATGCAACTCAACCGTCCATGCAACCCATCTCCCTCAAAACACTTTTCAGTCATTTTCTCGTACTCTCGTGGAACTCAATCCCCATTTAACTCAACCCCCTTGAAACTGAACCCCCTTGTAACTGAACCCCTGTATAACCACCACACTGACTCAGGCAACTGAGTCTCTCAAACCCCTTAAAGCTCTTTTAAAAGATAAAAAAACTACTTATTTAACACAAAAATTTAGTTTTTAATGACCACCAAGTAAAGAAAAACCACACGGAATTAGGCGACTGAGTCTCTCAAAACCCTTAAAGCTCTTTTAAAAGATACAAAAACTACTGATTTAACACAAAAATTTCGTTTTTAATTACCATCAAGTAAAGAAAAACCACAAGGAATTAGGCAACTTAGTCTCTCAAACCCTGCAAAGCTCTTTTAATAGATACAAAAACTTCTTATTTAACAGAAATATTTCGTTTTTAATGACTTCCAAGTGAAGAAAAACCAAATGGAATCAGGCGACTGAGTCTCTCAAGCCCCTTAAAGCTCTTTTCAAAGATACAAAACTACTTATTTAACACAAAAATTTTATTTTTAATGACCATCAAGTAAAGAAAAATCACACGGAATTATGCAACTGAGTCTCTCAATCCCCGTAAAGCTCTTTTAAAACTGTGACAAGCTAAACCACGACAAAGCACTACTCTCGTGGAACTCAATTCCCATTTAACTCAACCCCCGTGCAACTGAATCCCCCTTGTAACTGACCCCCTGTATAACCGAACCCCCCCCTGCAACTGTATCCCCATAAACTGAACCCTCGTGCCACACACCCCTCCAAGCACCCCCTCCCCCTTAAAACACATTTCAGCCATTTCTTTTTAAATTGACAATATTTTTCAAACGTTACCCCACATCCCAAATCATAGATTTCAGACAAAACACACCAACGAAAGACTAAGAAATCCAACTCCGAAAAGTCAAAAATAGCAACCCATACACCCCGAATCATAGATTTCAGACAACACACACCAACGAAAGACTAAGAAATCCAACTCCGAAAAGTCAAAAATAGCAACCCATACACCCTAAAACATAAGTTTCCGACACCCTGCACCTACGAAAGACGGGAGTCCGGGGAGGGGCTTTGAGGGTCTGAGGGGGGCTCAAGGGGGCTTCGGGGACTTCTGAGGATCGGTGGCTTACATAGCCCAAAGAGACACACACAACCCAAAGAAGCACAAACAGCCCAAAGAGAGTAACTGTGACAAGCTAAACCACGACAAAGCATTACTCTTGTGGAACTCAAGCTCCATTTAACTCAACCCCCGTGCAACTGAACCCCCTATGTAACTCAAATCAAAGTGAACTTTGAAAGAACAAGAGAATGTAACTGTGACAAGCTAAACCACGACAAAGCACTACTCTCGTGGAACTCAATCCCCATTTAACTCAACCCCCGTGCAACTGAGCCCCCCTTGTAACTGAACCCCTGTATAACCGAAACCCCCGTGTAACTGTAGCCCCTTTAACTGGACCCTCGTGCAACACAACCCTCCATGCAACTCATCCCCCACACAACACTTCAGCCATTTCTTTTTAAATTGACAATACTTTTCAAATGTTACTTATGTATTATACAGACCACATCGGCGAGGTAAAGCTTGGTCAAATCACAATGTCATTCTATCGTTACTTTTCAATTAAGCTATTGAATACCTTCTACCAATGTCTCTTGTAAGCGTCAAATCTATTAAGTATCTGAGCATGTTCTTTGTATTGTTGATGCAAGCACCCCATTCTTTAATTACCCGTGAGGCATTCTTAACCATCGCAATACCTTTACGCTAATACCTCTTCGCAAAAAATTCGCAAATCTCGTAAACTAAAGAAGTAATTACATCACTGTTGTTAGCTCCATCATTAATCTCCAATACTATAAATGCACTACTCATTTTTTTCCTCTACTAATATCCTTGCAAATAAAAACTATTGTCTATTAATACAATTATCTTACTAATATGAATTGTAAAGAAAACTATTCCTCTAAGTTTTTTTTTTAGAAAACTGACCAATTAAGTTATTATATTGGACTAGCCACCAACTTTCTCTAATCGACTGACCCACAAAAAATCGATGTCATAATAAAAAAAAACATGTCTAGCAACCCATGAAGAGTTCATTGTAATAGGCAAATGACCCTGGTAACCCAATGCATTGAAAACCTACACACATATCCATGCCTCAGGCGTAGGTTTGCGTGTAGGTTTTCAATGCATTAGGCGCTTACTACTTACAGTGCCTCATGTATGTTGTTTGTATATGATGTTAAGTATGTTGTCATGTATGTTGTTGTCATGTTGTCATGTATGTTGTCATGTATGTATTCTGATGTTAAGCATAAATTTTTTTTGACCAATGAGAGTCAAGGCATAATTTTCGAAACTAGACAAGATTTAAGCTTAAGACAATAGGTTTTCTATCTCTAGCAGGAATCTGGAAAGATATTTTATAATCAGTGTTAGTACAAGCTCTTCAAACCAATTTTTTGCCATTCTAATTTTCCTCTTCTGAAACACAAGTAGGCTATTACGTCAAAAGTAAGGAACTCATAAAACTTGGTTTTTTATCAACAGCTCTGACTATGATGTTCCTCCGGCATGAGTTGAAACTTTCAGGGAAAGTTTTTTTTTGGAGGGGAGGAGCTAATGGAACGTATGATTTTGTGACTGGTGGAAGGGGATCGAAAGCTGATCAAAGTCCAATCAATTTTATATTCTTTTTATGTTTGCCGTCGCACAGGCGCTTCGGCTAGTTAATATCCTAAAAAGAAGATGTCTTTCTTTTCGCACAGTTGAACGCCATCTAAACTGTGTGATTATTTTTTCTTTTGTTTTTCAAAGTTCAATTTCCTTGAGACAAGACCCCACCTGTCCCAAAGAAAGTCAAGTTCTAAGTTGAGCGATTAAAAATTAGCCGTATGTCTTTTCTTTAAGAGAATGACATATATTTTTGTTTTCTTTTATGAGCTGAGAAACTACACCTGTCGTTTTCAAATTTCGGCCATGTCTCTACGCGCCATATTTGTCTGGGTTTTCTTGGATTCAACTGAATCAAGTTATGTAGAAATTTTGCACTGAAGAAGTTGTTAATTATTTTTAAAGCCAAGAGCTGGAAGAAATCGTAAGTTTAACCTGTAAAATCCGACGGGACAAAAATTTCTTAGACCCACCAAGATTGGCGCCCCAAGCAATCTTAGACGGGAATAAATTTTCAAACTGCATGAATGAATGGGCTAAAGTCTCTAACATATCCCGACCATAAATTGTAGTTTCTTCTTGCAAGTTTTTTTACAAAGTGGTTTCACCAAGCCTTCTTGCTAATTAAAAATCTGAGGCTAATTACGCAATACAGATGCACAAAATCAAAACACGCTAAATAGATATTTCATGAATGGTGATAGTATCATACAAGGCCGTATCCAGGGGGGGGGGTTACCCGGTTTGAACCCCGCCCCCCCCCCCGAAATTTTTTGACCGACTTGAAAATAAGTCGAAAATTAGTAAAACCTAGGTAAAAATCAGTAAAATTAGTCGAAAACTGAGTAAAAAATTAGCAAACCCCCCCCCAAAAAAGTCAAAAATCAGTAAAAAACCCCCTGAACAAAAATCCTGGATACGGCCCTGGTATCATACCTTGTCGGAATTTGTGATGGAAGAATTTTTATTTACTTTAGCATAGTTGTAAAAGCGGGGCTCATGGGCACGTGTTCCCCTCAAAGCTAAGGTTGATAGATATTTTGCCTTGGAAAGTTGTTATATTTCATCTGAATATTACAAAATATTATCCTATTTAAATATAAATGGTCTTCAAAGGAAGGAGTACCTAATATAATCATCTTACGAGGACATTTGCTCCCCTCCCCTTATTGGATGGAAATATGCACCGTCTCAACCAAAACACGGCATATTGATTTTTTTTTTCTCATTGAAAACTGAATTCCCAATTATCCTTAATTCCATAAGACATTTTGATTGTTTATTTTTCAACTATTTGTTCAACTATTTGTTTTTCAATTGTTTATTTATCAACCAATCCAAACTGATTTTATTCAGATTTTAGTTTATTTCTTCTTGGTACTTTATCAGAAAAATCCTTTTGTAATAAAATAAGTAAGAAAAGTAACGGTTGCTTAACTTACCAAGGATACTAAAAATGCAATCTGATTCTTTAGATTGGTTAAGTGGAAACTTACACAACCATATACGTCTTAAACAATTAGTAAAATCCTGGAACTCAATTTTAATGAGCAAGACCTCTATATGCAGTTAGGTAGGTTTACGTTTAGTGAGCGCCAAGTTTGAAAAAAAGGAACGTGTGTGAAAAATCAGAAAAAAGAAGCGAACAAAATATACTACATCGTGGAACTCTAGAAGTTGTAACTTTCGTGATTGCTTTAGGAAAAGACAAACACTGCCATAAATCTAAGCTGTGGATTAGTATGGATGTTGTTAAAATTATTCAAGATTAAGCACTTTAAACTATTAGTTATTTGACTTGCCGAAGAACACGTGTATTTAGAAAGACAAATTAGGCTGTCCTATTCTGTTATATTTCTCTCTTTAGTTGACTTTTGGCATTAGAATTCTTATTTCAAATTCTGATAGAATCCACTTTGGAATTTAATTTCAAACCTTTCTTATAAAAACAAAAATATAACACAGTCAATACAATAGTGATACAGTTTACATGACTAAGAAGGCGACCCATTGAGCTTTTTGCTAAATTGCTTTTAAAGTGTGCTTTCTAACTTCCGAATGTATTTGTTTGGTTTCTTTTTATTCTTTCACCTTCACTTCGTCCAGTTCTTTCAAAAGCTGAACAACTTGTGGCTTAACTTCGTCGTAACTCTGACTAATCACCAAAAACTGAAAAGAAAAAATATGTTGAATTTTTTTAGTGTGTAAATGAGTGGTTCCTAACCAAATTCAGGCCATACCGAACTAGGTATTTTTAAAATTTCACTGCCCCTTCGTGATATTTAAAAAGAAAATATGTATTCAAAATTTTACGTGTATTAACCTGAATGAAGTTTAAAAGGCCATTAACTAACTAATTATTTTCGGGTCGTCCTCTGGGCATATTTTATGCTAATGAAAATGTCGTCTGTATAAAATACCTTTTATACAATGCATGACGTTATTGTAAAACTATCATGTATCTTTTTTGCTCTTTAAATGTATGTCTTTCACATGAAAAATGTCTGTTTTTTCCAAAATTAAGTCTCCAAGTAAAGTCAGGCGGTTCAGATGAGGCCTGCACCCCACGCTGGGAATCATGGATGTGGATACACAAGAAGGGGGATTAGGCAGTGAACTCTAGTAAAATTTATAAAAAAAATGAGCTCAATTGAACCTAACAGCATAAGAACTATTTTTGTCCTTTTTTCTTGTTATATTTCATGTTAGCGGCAACAGCTGCAACTTAGTAAAGAGTAAATTACGGCCCATTACAACTGAAAATTTAAAAACTCGATTCTAAAGAAACTGTTTAGTGAGAAACATTTTCAAAAAGTGGTCTGATATATGTATTAATAAATACTATTCAGATTCAATAGAGCAATTGTTTATAAATATGAAAACACATTATTGGAAATTTCGAATTTGAGCCTGAGAGTCCTCAAACAGGACGCCAAATCAAACAGTCCGTGGTAACGAACTGTAAATAAGGAGCAACCCGGCTCAATAGTAACCGAAACTCTAGAAAACGGAATTTTGATACCAATAGATATATCGAAAGAATTAATTCTTATGCTGATTTCAAATATATAGATTTCATAAAGTTTAGCCTTGCTCATAAAAATTTACGCGACGGAAAAAAATTTGCCTTATTCATGAAAATAGAGGGATACACCCCCTAAAAGTCATAGAACCTTAATGAAAATCACACCATCAGATTCAACGTATCAGAGAACTCTATTGTAGGGGTTCAAGCTCCAATCCGCAAAAATGTGTAATTTTGTATTATTATTTTTTTTTTTGCCAGAAGAAAGATCACGGATGCGTGTTTATTTGTTTTTTTGTAGTTGTTTTTTTTTTCAGGGGTGATCGTATCGACCCAGTGGTCCTAGAATATCGCGAGAGGGCTCATTCAAACAGAAATTAAAAGTTCTAGTGCTCTTTTTAAGTGACCAAAGAAAATGGAGGGCAACTAGGCGCCCTCCCACGCTCATTTTTTTCCATAGTCGCACGATCAAAATTTTTAGATAGCCATTTTGTTCAGCAAGGTCAAAAAAATATACAAACTATGTCTTGATGACTTAATCCCCCACAGTCCCCAAAGGAAGGGCTGCAAGTTATAAACTTTGCCCAGTGTTTACATCTAGTATTAGGTATTGGGAAGTATACAGACGTTTTCAGGGTGGATTTTTATGGTAGTGGGGGAGGGGTGGGGTGGGTTGGGGTTACGCGGGAGGATCTTTCCATGGAAGAAGTTTTCATGATGGGAAGGGACATTGCTATGAAGGGGGCGCCGGATTTCCCAGCATTCTTTTAAAAAACGATCTGAAATTAAATAAAAAGAAACTAGTTTTGAACTTAAAAACTTTTCAACTAAAAACTTTTCAACATCAAAACTTAAAACGAACACAAACTATTACGTGTATGATTGGGTTTGCCCCCTAGTCAATACCTCGCTCTTTACGCTAAAGTTGTTTTAGTACTTTCATAAGAGCTATTTATTCTAATTAACGGCCTTTGTGATTAATGGGTCATTCTTAAGGAATTGGAAAAAATTTCAATCTTAGCGTAAAGAGTTAGATATTGACTAGGGGGTGAGCCCCTTGATATACGTTTTTGTTTTTTAAAATGTTTTTGTTTTTTAAATGTTTTTGTTTTTTCTGTATATGTTTCATTTTTGTTTCTCCCCTGTTTTTTTCCTGGCCATAGAGCCTTACGGGGGAGTTTATATTGAAGTGTATTTTGTTGAGTCTATTGATTGAATAAATTGATTGATTGATTGACGTAATGAAAATATACGAACGTAGAAGTTCGTTGTGTAAGTTCATTCGTAAGTTACATATATTTATTACTAACAAAACGCGCGTAAATAAAATTAAACAACTTTTCAGAAAGCCATTTAGCCAAAAATAAAGTAAAATTAATATGCACATTTTTTTTAAAATTATTCATGTACGGTGAGCCAAAATCGAAACCTGCATTAATTCAAAAACGTTCAGAAATTAAATAATAAAAAAAGTTTTTTTTAACTGAAAGTAAGGAGCGACATTAAAACCTAAAGCGAACTGAAAATATTCCGTATATGAAAGGGACTGTCCCCTCATCAACGCCTCGCTCTTTACGCTAAAGTTTTTTACTGTTTAAAAAAAATAAAGATCTGAGACAGAGTCAAACTTTAGCGTAAAGAGTTTATTGTTATCAAGATCGTAGCTAAGATAAGGATCCTCGAAAGACCCCAATAGAATTGTTTTGGAAAAAAATTAAAAGTACATAAAAAAACTAGTATTCGCACCTCAAGATCGACTTTTGGCTTTTTTTTACCTCGAAATGCGCTTTACTACATACTACTATAGTCTTTGTGAGCCTATGGTAGACCTGCACTCAGGAATGAGGAAAGGACCCCCCTAGGCCCAAAAGACCCCCATATAAATGTTTTGGAAAAGAACTAAAAGTACATAAAAATACTGGCATTCGAACCACAAGATCGACTTTTGGCTTGTCTTTTATCTCGAAATGCGCTTTTGTCTACTAGCCTACTATAGGCTTTGTGAATTGTGAGTTTATGGTTGTAATGAATGATTGTAAATTATGTCTATAAGAGAACATAAAACCCAGAATAAGCAAAAGCAAGAAATTTACACATGGAAAAGAACTGGCCTCTCTTGTGCCGGGGCAAAATATTGATTAGCCCCCCCCCCCTGTCTCCAACAAATTTTTAGGTTAAATTTTAACGAAATTTGTCTTATTAACAAAATTTTTCATTTATTTATATCTAACTTTTCTTGCTTTGGCCATTACAAAATAATTATTTATGTTGTTCCAGTTGATTGCTTCTAATTCTTCGAGTTCTATGTTCATTAACGCTAAATCATTTAATCGCTCCTGGCCCATAGTCGATCTCGGGTATGATAATATTAATTTAAGTTTACTAAACTTACTGCTGACGCTGTAATCACTAACAATATTTGACAGGCACATTGTACGTTTGCGAAGAACCCCTTCATCTCCGTATTGCACAATTAATTCTAACAACGCTAAAATCAATTAAATTCGGTCAACTTACTTTTATTTCCAAGGAATGGTGATGAAGATATAGGATAAATGAATATTTAGGATTCAATTTGCTTTTAGTTACTACCAGCTGCGCCTTCTACTCTATATTAATAAAATAAAATTCCAAAAATTCCGAAATGGTTATAACCGTTAGATTATTTATTTGAAGTGTTGCGCCCTGAAATTTTCTGCTCCCTGCTCAAGCGCCCCTTCTCCCCCTAAAGCCACTTCTGTCCAGACTTAACTTCCATTCGCTTACGCCTACTTTACCCCCATCCCTCTAGAAAGGTTGCAAAGTATGGGTCCTCGGCCCCATCATTTGGTGTCAAGCGAGTGTTATATCTCCAGCAATCTTTTGAATTTGTTTGATTCCATAAGCATGTTCAATTCAGTGGCGGATCCAGGGGGAGGGCGAGGGGGCACCCCCCCCCCCTCCCCTAACGTCGTCTAAAGTAGTGTATTTTACTTAATTAAAGCAAGTTTTCGTTAATTAAACTTGCTTCTAGCGGAAGTTTATCGGATCAACCTACTTTGCGCCCCCTCTAAAAAAAATCCTGGATCCGCCCCTGGTTCAATTCATGGAAACATTGGTAGTTTTGCAAGAGAAAAGTGAATCAATAGATTGTCTTGAATTCAGCCTTTATTTCCATTGTTTGTTTGATCTTTCAAATATGTTTTGACGTTTCTTTAATCATCTATTTTTAACTCCGCTAGAAAACCTAACTGACACTACTCACTGCCTTTTCTTATTGTTAACAGGTTTAGGATGTAATAATCGTTCTTTTATCTATCACTACTCCTCTCACCATACCAGAATTGGACGCATTTAAACTTAAAGTAAATACTTGCGTGTGTTGAATTGTGTCGCGGAAGCAGCAGTTTAGTTTTACTTGTTTTCTTTCCATTTGCCGCTGATGTTTGAGTACCGCCGATAACAGAAGTAATATGAGGAAAGTAGAGAGCAGTTGAAACTTAAAATGAACAATAGGTATTGTACCCCTATAATGCTAGTGGAAATGAACTGATTGATGTTGTTTCCATGCGTTTCTAGGATTATACAAAACTAGCACTTTACTGAAAACACAAAACCCATGCATAAGAAACAAGAATTTTTCCACATCGTAAAGTACACTTACGCTCTTAATGTTTCTACTGTACAATAATCGTATATTTTTAATTTTTTTTTTTTAGTAAAGCGCTTGTTTTGTATAATCCTACAAACATAGAAAAATACCATCAGTTGATTTATTTGTGCTAGTTTTATAAATACATGTTGCATGGGTGCGAAGCACTAATTTTGTTCGTTTTAAGTTTCAACATCGCTCATTACTTCCATTAGAAAAAGCATGTTTGTTTCTAAAATTAATCGGGTCAAATCCTCAAGGCCGTATCCAGGGGGGGGGTACTCGGTTTGAAACCCCCTCCCCCCAAAAATTTTTTGACCGAGTCGAAAATTAGTAAAACCTAGGTAAAAATCAGTAAAATTAGTCGAAAACTGAGTCAAAAATTAGTAACCCCCCCCCCCGAAAAAGTCAAAAATTAGTAACCGCCCCCCCCCCCCAAAAAAAAATCCTGGATCCGCCCTTGCAAATCCTTAAATTAGCTCTTTAGTTTATGCTAATGAGAAAGAAATACCGTAAAATTAAGGATGAGCAAATGAGGAATATTTTGACTTAAATTAGATCGCATAGTTTTTAGTTTGGTTGACTCTTGTGGTTGTCAAATCAATTTGGTTGACTCTTTACTAAAATATACAAAACAAATTCAAATACCAAAGCAAAAAATCTGATTTAATCAAATTGGCAACTACATCCCTCACATGGCCAGTCCGCCCCCCAAGATTTTTCCTGGTGCCCTCTTTCCCTGTTTTTTTACTCTTTTTTTAGAGTAAATTTGTTAATTTGGTCAATTATTGGCACCTTTGTCATATCCCCCCCTAAAATTTTGCTCATTGGTGCCCGTGTCAAATTGGGTCTCCCCCAAGATTTTGCTCTAGATCTGCCCCTGGCTAAATTAGTATTCATTGTCAATATTACTGTAGCCAATTCCTCAGCTCACCCTGTAGATTTCGTAGACTATCGGAACACGCGTTTCTGTTCCCCAGTATTTGTAATATTATTAGTAATAGCATTACCCAGTAATAGTATTTGTAGTTGTCTGTATCGTCTTAAAATATTCTCATCTTAGACATTATATTCTTATATGGTGTTTGAGGTCACAAAGAGCTGGCTACTATTTCTTGTTTTACGGCTTAATAGGGGGTAATTATGTCCCGCAAAGTTTGGTTGAATTACCTCTGATGTCAAAACATAAAAATTTTGTAATTTGGCAATGCTACCAGCATACCGCTACCTCAGTCCTTAATATATAATTAAAAAAAAAGAAAAAAAGAAGTTTAATGCCGATGGTGCAATTTTTCAGAGTATGAAAAATTTACCAGCATACCCATATTTAGGCAAGTCTATTGTCAAGTGTTGCAGTCTCTAGTTTATGGGCGCCAAGTTTCTAGTCCTTTGGAGAGGAATGGCAATTCGAGAGAATGTAGGGGGCAAGGATTTTTTTCTGCTGTTCAACGGAAATACCAAAAAGATATGTTTTTCAAAATCTAGGGGAATAGAAAACCCCCTTGCTCCCCAATTCGGTGTCCTGTGGATGAGGCTCGTTTTTTTTTCAAATACAAAGGGGTCTTGATCTACCTAAGAAATAGTCTGCCTATCGAGTATATGGAACCCTTTGGATCTTTTTTGTGGCGTCGAGGGGTATTAAATTGATTTATAGTGTTCTAACTTTAAAAAATCTCAAGTTTGTATGTAACAATATAATAGGCTGGAATGAAAAAAATAAGGGATCGTAGCAAGTAAAATCTAAAAATTTGAAGTTAATTTTTTAAATAACTTAATTAAATCGATTGAATCAAGTAAATAAACTAAAGTTAAATTAAGTTAATTAAGTCACCTCTGAAGTTTGGGTCATCTCTCCAGTTGGATTTTTTTTTGTGTTTAATGTTTTACAGATTTATTACTGTCTCAAATCAGTTTACTTTTTAAACCAGGTTTATGGATTTTCAGTTAGAATCTGTAATCTGAAATAAATAAATGAGGGAATAAAAATGTGTCTTTTATAAAGATAAAAACTGTATTTACTTAAAATAAAAACAAAAATTCTACAGTAGGCTAATAGTTTGGCAAAACATTAATCAATATTTATAATTGGAAAGAGAAAAAAGGACGAGAAAAAAAAAAAATAGATGAATTTTATTGAAATATAAAACCGTGTTGCCGAGAAACCGTGGGAATGGCAACTGCCTAGAGACAGGGCAACAAAATTAGTTTTGTTTTTATTTCACATTTAAATTTTGCTATTTTGTTTTTATTATGCCCTAAATTAAATCAAACATGTGCTAGTCATCGGTGACAGAAAAAAAAATAACAGAACAAAACTTAAGTATTGCTCCTAGAACATATATAAACACACGCTAATAAGTGCTTAAGTTCAGATATGTCCAATTATGGAGTTCAAGATTAATTTGCAGTAAAAGAAAAAGAAAGATTAATGCAGCTTAAATCTAATAAAAATAAAAAAAGCTATTATTAGCGGCAGCTATTTTTCATAATGAAGTAAAAATGCAAGATTAAAGGGGAAACGTCGAAACATATTTGAAAAATCAAACAAACACTAAAAATAAAAGCCGAACTCGAAAAAAAATTATTGATTCACTCTTTCCTGATTAAAGAATTTGAACTTCTGGAAAGACTACAAATGTGTCCGTGAATTGAATATGTTTATGAAATAGGAACCAATTTCTTGAAATAGAGACTCGAAAGATACCAAATGATGAGTTTAAGGGCTTTTTGTCAGATCCTTTATTAGAGGGAGGGGAATTGAGGTGCACTTAGCCGAATAGAATAGTTTAATCTGAGGGACAAGATCCCTCCTCATTTCCAAATATTGGTGGATGCATTGAAGGATGCCAAACCTCGGAAATTTATATCCCTAAGATATCAATTTGTCGTACTGACAGACAAAACACTTTGCCTTACATGTCCTGGGGAAAGTGTTCCTGGGAGTGAAAAAGTATCCTGGGAAATGTATTGAAAAATTCTTGTTTCAACTGAAGGCTTTTTAGCTGCACAGAGGCTATTTAAGAATTAACTGAAATTAAATGAATAGTATTGAAAAGGAGAAATAGGTTTTGGATAATTCCCTTATTAACGGATTTTTTTTTTCATTTTTAAATGTGAATTTATTGTGTTTATTTCTAAGTTTGAGTTCTCTGTAAGTAGACCACTTTGAATTTGATCCTCTCTTGGACGAATCTTCAGAATTTTTATTGGGGGGGGGGGGTGAAAGAGGGGTCCATATACGGATGATCAAGGGGCAAGGGATGTGTAATAATTTTTTTTTTCTCCAAACATAATGCATTGATAATCATTGCGAGGCAAAAAGACAGCCGAGAGTACCTTTCGGCAGCCAAAATATTAGTATTTTCATGGATTTGTAGCATTCTTTTTAAAATGTTCCCCCGTGATCCTTTGGACCAACATTGTTGGGAACTCCCTCTTCCCATTCCTGTGCTCATGTGTAGGTCTATTAACATTTTTCATCTTTTATTTCTTTACTGGAAAGAGGGTGGGGGGGGGTGGTCTGGAATTCCCCCTCTGGGTACGCCTCTTAATAGTGAACAGTAAAATAGTTAAATTAGTATCGTAGCTGACGGTAAGCTGCAATTCATTCAAGCATTCAAAGCGACTTTCGACCAGTTGTACTGAAATCCGTATCATATCCGTCAATCTTTATTAGAGGTAGAATTGCGAAAGAAAAGTAAATCTATGCTCACTGATCTTTACTAAGATTTGTAAATTAAGTCATAACCAAATTTAGAGACATCCATTTAGCAAAAGAAAAGTAAAATTTTTATGCAAATTTTGTTTACTTATTCAATGACGGTGAGCCAAAATAAAAGCTGCATTAACTAAAAAACGATTAGAAATTAAATAAAAAAAACAAGTTTTTTAAACTGAAAGTAAGGAGAGACATTAAAACTTAAAACGAACACAAATTATTCCGTATATGAAAGGGGCTGTCCCCTCCTCAACGATTCGCTCTTTACGCTAAAGTTTTTTATTGTTTTAAAAAATAAAGTTATGAGACAGAGTCAAACTTTAGCGTAAAGAGCGAGGAGGGGACAGCCCCTTTCATATACGGAATAATTTCTATTCATTTTAAGTTTTAATGTCGCTCCTTACTTTCAGTTTAAAAAACTTGTTTTTTTTATTTAATTTCTGATCGTTTTTTAGTTAATGCAGCTTTTATTTTGGCTCACCGTCATCGAATAAGTAAACAAAATTTGCATAAAAATTTTACTTTTTTATTGCTAAATGGATGTCTCTAAATTTGGTTATGACGTAATTTACAAATTAACTTACGTAACTAATTTCTATATTCGTATATTTTTCTTCTGGCAAAAAATACAAAGTTGCAGATTTTTGCAGATATGAGCTTAAAACCTATGTAATAAGGTTTTCTGATACGCTGAATCTGACGGTGTGATTTTCATTAAAATTCTTTCACTTGTAGGGGATGTTTCCCCCCTCTTTAAAAAATCGGGTAAATTGTCTTAGGCTCGTAGCCTTTGGTGAGTAATACTAAAGTTAATAAAATTTATATATTTAGAACCAGCATTATAAACCCATTCTTTTGATACATTTATTGACATCAAAATTGCGTTTTTAAAAGTTTCGATCACTATTGAGCCGTATCGCTTGTTTTTTTATTGTTTTTTTTTTATTACGTATATTTTATTACGTATATGAGGGGGTTCTCCCCTTAGTCAATACCATGCTCTTTACGTTAAAAGTTAAAAAAAGTTTTAATTCACAAACCCCTGAATCACAAAGGCCGTTTAGTTAGAATAGATGACTCTTTTGAAAGCACTAAAAAAAACTGTAGCGTAAAGAGCGAGGTATTGACTTGGGGGAGAACCCCCTCATATACGTTATAATTTCTCTTCGTTTGAAGTTCTAAAGTTGCTTCTTATTTTCCGTTGAAAAAAACTTGTTTTTTTTAAATTTAATTTCTGATCGTTTTTTAAATAATGCTTGGAATCCGGCGCCCCCTTCATAGAAATGTCCCCTACGCCAAAGAAACATCCTCCACGGAAAGATTCTCCCGAGTAACCCCCTGCTCTAGCCCCACCCTCCAGAAAAAAGTCCTTCCTGAAAATGTCTGTATACTTCCCAATAACCAATAAATAATGCTGGCACGTCCGGTACCCCCTTCATGGCGCATTCTTTTCCCCTTTTAACACTTCCTTCATGAACAGATCCTCCAACATAACCCCCGACCCCCCCCCCACTACCAGAAAAAAACCCCACAGAAAACGTTTGGATACTTCCCACTAGCTCTGACTAAATGTTAAAATTGGTGTAGTTTTAATAAATTTCAGCCCTCCCTTAGGGGAATTTGGGGGATTAAGCCACCTTTAAAGATCCAGTTATCATGTTTTCGACGATGTTGAACAAAATGACTATCTCATAATTTTGATCGGGTGACTTTGGGGAAAAATGAGCGTGGGAGGGGGCCTAGGTGCCCTCAATTTTTTTTTTAACTTAAAATGGGAACTATAATTTTTTTTTTCGTTTCCAATTAGCCCTCCCAATTTTTTCTTGTACAAATGGTTCGATAAGATCACTCCTGGTAAAAAAAAAAAAAAAAAAAACAAAAAAACAAAAAAACTAATAAACACGCATCCGTGATCTTTCTTCTGGCAAAAAATGCCAAATTCCCCATTTTTGTAGATAGGAGCTTGAAACCTCTACAGTAGGGTTCTCTGATATGCTGAATATGATGGTGGGATTTTCATTAAGGTTCTATATTTTTTAGGGGGTCTTTCCCCCTTTTTTTGAAAATCAGCCAAATTTTCTCAGGCGCATAACTTTTGATGGGTAGCACTAAACTTGATGAAAGTAATATATTTGAAATCAGCATTGAAATCTGATTCTTTTGATGTATCTATTGGTATCAAAAACCCGTTTTCTAGAGTTTCGGTTACCATTGAGCCGGGTCGCTCCTTACTTACAGTTCGTTATCACGAACTGTTTGATTATGTCTCCAATCTATATGAAGTAACTTGCCCTGCGTTCAATACAGCTTACTATAATTGAATATTATTTAATTGCAAATTTTATTTAATTAATTACTGTAATTAATTGCAATTAAATATTGAATGAGCACATTTATCATGCTCTATTTAATGCCGTTTGTCCCCGAAAATTAATTTTACGCCAATAATTTGAAAACTGGAAGAAATTGTAAAAGTCTAGTGTTTAAATTTCCCTCTCTATACAGTTCTGGTGTTCCTGTTGCGCCAAAATTATAGTTGGAATAAAAAAAAATCATCAGCGTTAAAAATCTTTCAGCTCTATTGTACCTTTTAGGAAAGGTTCTAACAGGAATATTTTTAAATTATCTTGATTGATAAATACACCAAGAATTTTATATCTAGAAAAGAACAAATTGCAGCTTATTGAGCTATGGCGCCCACCAAGCAAATTATTAATTTACTAGGCTTCAAAAAGCATTATTGAACCTAATTCAATAATCACAATTGTCTATTGGACACTGAAAATCACAAAACCAATTTGAATAAGCTTCACGAATACGGGGTTAGTTCCTAGTCCTAGAATTATTTTGTGTTTAACATAAGGATCCAGGAGCTACTACATCCCTCCTCCCCATGGAGAGACATGTATCTTTTGTTTTGTGCTAAGAAAAAAAAATGAGAAGTATTTAAGCAAGCTTGGTTTACTATTGGAAACTCGTAAAGATTCAGAGAGATCTTCAAAATTTTATGCTGAGAACACCTGATATGAATGAATAACAATACAAAAGAAATCAATAAATACCGGAAGACTATATAGCAATGCTTCTTGTAAGCACTGGCAACGTTGCAACGTTGTAACTGGCAACGTTGTAAGTACGCATGTATGAGGGGCATTCAAAACCACACTCCCTTTATCTCAAGATTTTTTTTATGAATCTTCATGTATTTCCATACATTTACTGCACAATTTCTTACTTTTACGCCATTTTAAATTTGTCCTCACCCCCCGACTGAATTAAATTTCTGTCTTCGTACCTGGAATACTGAACCTTTTATTTCGGACATCCAATATCAAAACATATTGCGTTGATTTTCCATTGGTTTATGAATTAAAATCAAGTTGGTGGACCGTGATGAAAAAGTTGAGAGAAATGAGAAAAAGACTGAAGAAAAAGCCAAGACAGATAGTCTGAGTGAGAGGCACAGCTGGCATAAGCCTTTTTCAGAATTGTATAAAAATGATGTCATGCTACTTGTTGATAGATAGTCGATATATGTTGTTGATAGATGTTTCTTTGTCAGTTATGACTAGTAATGGTCGCTATTGGTCGCGTGTGTTGTTATCCCCCAAGGTCCTCAGCCTACCCTCCTCGCATTACAAGAGAATTCCACTTTTATATCACCATATACTGCCAGTGGCGGATCCGGGGGGGGGGGGGTGCGGGCCCCCCTGGCGTAGCCTAAAGTAGTGTAATTTACTTAATTAACTCAAGTTTGCGTTAATTAAACTTACTCCTAACGCAAGTTTATCGGATCAACCTATTTTGTGCCCCTCCCCCCTAATTTTTGTAATCGCATCAACCTATTTTGCGCCCCCCCCCCTAAAAAAATCCTGGATCCGCCCCTGCATACTGTCATCTTTAGAAATGATATAACTTTGGCCATGTCAGACTTGTGTGCGAGAATCTGTTTAGATAAGACAAAAAGATAATATTTATTTGTCAAAACATAGCACAGATGATTGCCTACAAATTAAAGTCCCCATAAGAAGAAAGAAGAAATGAATAAGGAAGTATTGGGGGGGGGGAATGTGACATATAGCACAAAGTCATAGTATATTTGTAACTAGTAACTTCAATAATCTTCAAAACCAATTTTGGTGAATACCAGCCTCCATTTGTGAAAGATTTACTTACTTCTTTTTTTTTAGGACAATCACAATGCAACATAGATTCTATTTTAGTGATTAATATTCTAGTGATTAACATTCAATGATCCAGGACCAATCCATAAATGACCTATTTGGGTGCTCTGATCTTTCGACTAATTTTGCATAATATAGCACCCATGCCTATAGAACTCACACAGCCTGATGCTCCTGGAAGTACAATTTTATATTTTTAGACAGTCGTGCTGAAAGTAGTCCAATGCTAATTCGCATTGCGAAGGCAAAAAGAGTGTTGATTCGTCGCATTTCGTTGTGCTAAACATAAAATTTTTTCGCATGCTGACCAAAGGTCTGCGTCGCTCAGGTACCGATCTCCCTATTCGATGTCTTCGGCCGTGAGTGCAATGCGTGGTTGGGGTAAATCTTCCGATACTTCCTTTGTTTCTCCCTCCCCTCTTTTCAGCAAATGTCCATTTAGAGCTGGATCGACTCTAACTGAGCGTACAGAGTCACACCATTGACCCCCGAGCCAAACCAAATAACTAGCAACACCAGGACTCGAACTCATGACCGGACTCGAACCCATGGAACTAAGATTTCAAGTCTGGAGCGCTAACCACTCGGAACATTTCGTTATAGCAATCCAAAATTTTCTGAGGACTCAGACTGAGTTTTTTGCCCTCTCCCGACACTCTACCACCCTTTGAGTCTATAGCAGTGCCGAAAAAATGTATGGAAGGCACATCGTTGTTGTCATGCCTAACGGACGTATCTGACATTTCTACATTTTGGAGATAATATCAAAATCTTTCGCTAATTATTTCTCAAAGAAAGGATCTACAGGGCAATTTCTATTCGTTCACACTTTGATCCTGCTGATCTACATTACCTACTGGTACTCCCTTTGAAAACAGCTTAGTAGCCGGTTTTTGGCAGTTATCCCAAAAGGGTAGAAATGTCGATTCAACCTTTAGGTGTGACAGGAACGACATCGCTCTTTATTAAGTCTACGCTTAGACACGGATAATTGTAAGTTTGTTTCGATTATATTACTTGCGTGCAAATAGTACTTCCTTTAAAACAGGAAAGTAAAACAAAGTTAGCAACATTACTAAAGAGAAAATGGACAGTCATGCGATTTTCTGATTTTCTCTTCCATAAGTACCTACTTCCACCCACCATATAATATCTGCGTTCATGCGAATTTAGAATACACTTTAAGTCTCAGTTCCCAATCAATATATTTTGAAAGGACTGTTAAAAGAACTGCTGGATTTTAGTAAAAGAGGCTGCAAAACCCTGCAGACTGGGCAGTTATCCTACCACTGCTCAAGGCCTTTTCTTGGGCGGAGGGAAATTTTACTTTCCCCCTTCCAAGAAGGTGGGTTGGGGGAGTTCCAGTAAATTGTGACTGGTACAGCGAAGCTTAGCAAGCTAAAACTGCCCAAATATATCAAAGCTAATAAACTTTCAAGAATATACCGGATTATCATCCTGGAAATTCTCTAGGATTTTTCTCAGGAAATATACCGGAGCTTGGCTCCGGTTGGGAATCCTGCTCAGAATTTTGCCAAGTAAATCTCCCAAGCCCTGCTAGAAAGATCTACAGGAGTGGGGGCCAGACCTTTGATTGAGTTTTTTTGTCAGGGAATTTAAGAGAAGTTTTATTAGGAGACTTGTTAGAACTCTCCATAGAATATCATTCAGAATATGATTAAGAGAATTTGCGAAAAAATCGTAGCTTACAGGAACAGCACAAAATCACAATTTACCAGTATCGGCATTATCCTGACAGACAGTTTACCAGATTTCATGCAGATAGACAACACAGCATACCTGAACAATCCCCGGGTAGTTCTGTTATTTCTGTAACTGCCAAGCAATTTTAGAATTTTAGCTCAAATTTGCCATGCGGTTCTAGACCAAGCTAACGCTTTCACTGTTACACTCCCCGTAGTAAACTTAGGTATGCGCCTAACGGTCAGAATAATGGAAGCAGTTTATTAATTATAAGGTAACTTTAAATAAACGGACATTAATACCCAGAAACTGGCTTGGGTAGATATAACAAAGACGACTCATAAACTAGCGCATGATGCGGGAGAAACAGCGCAAAGGAAGAATACCAAGGGCACCAGGTAGAATGGAATGTGTCAGTCCACTTCTGGGATTATCAAAACACCCACGCTTCTAGAGTTAGTTTCAGCACTTTGGATCCTCCAAAAGGAAGTAAGTAATTCCTTCGTTTGTCAGCAGATTACGATCAACAAAGAAGACGGAATAAGATACAGCGAAGAATAAGACCAACAAATATGTTTGACTGTTCCGACATATCTAAGCAGGATAGTTTCTCGACTCATTTCCAGTGACTAGGGTGATAAGAAGAGATTCAAATAGAAGTGTAGTCTTCCGACATGATCTTGACATTTTTATAAAAGCAAGCTTTGAAGATATTTTCGATTTTTCATGTGAACTGAAAGATGTCCTGCTACTTCTATTGAAAACTTTTAAGTTGAAAGAGCAGTCCCCACTAACTCAGAAGAACAGGAGAGAATCTTTAGCAAAGTGGTGTTTGCTTATGACTTCTTTGCAACTACACATAACCAATATAGTTGAAACATGTGAAACCGATCTAGTTCACGACTTTAAAAGTAGAATGTTCTGGACACTTAAACCAAGAATAAGTGTACCCTTGGGCTTAAGAAACATTATAACTGTGAAAAATTCCCAGTAAAACCTCAGAAAATTCCAACAGAATCTGTAAAAAGTATGCTAAATCCCCAAAAATGGCAGCAAAAATGCAGGGTCACATGCCCCTTCATCAGGAAGATGCTACGATGTTTATAGTGGCTTATAGTAAAGTATTCAGAGAACATGACTTCTGTCAAAACAGCGAAGAGGCTCACCAAAATACAGTGTTCATTAACGACTTCTTATAAATACAACTATGCTGCTTAATATAACTTTGACGAATTTTATATCCAAATCCTTTGATATTTTATTCACAAGCCATGTTTTACATTTATTCGGAATAAACTTATTGAGATTTCAGGTGATGGGATTGTGCCAAAAATCCCCCGCGTACATTAGTGTCTCCTTATAGAATGTTATGAAAAGTAACTATTCTTCTTAGCATATTTCCCCATTTTTTAAAGATAAATATTACCAGTGTTACTTGTGTTTCACCATTTCCTACTTCTTCTCGAAGGTTACTGTCAATTCCAACACTCATTCGAAATTAAGAAACGCGTATTTTGACTCAATCGGCCACTTATCATTGCTCACTATACTTGTTTAAGAGGTTTAAGTGTCTTATCCCTTTACAAAAAACTTATTATAATTAGATCCTGACTCGAACAATAAGTTTGGATCGACGGAGAAATGATTGCGTGTCAATAAACATTATTCGACTATAAATGGCTATAAATTTTTAAGAGCTACCTAGCTCATTATAGCTGTCGATTGTAATATCCTGTAGAGGAAAATGATTGTTTGTGTCCCTTGTAGATTTTTATCACTAGCAAAGGACTGGATTTACTGACTGGAGTCAGGGTTACCAGATGGGGCGCATTTGCGCCATTTGGGCCCTTATTTGAGGCGGTTGCGCGTTAAATTTTTCAAATTAACGCATTTTTTTTGGGGGGGGAATTGTTCGTTTGGAGCATTTTCACCAGAAAAATGACACTTTCGGCCCATTTTCACTTTGACGGTGGCGCAATTTTTAACCAGACATCTGGCAATACTGACTGAATTAGTTATGGCTTAATAGCGTGAATGTATTAAGGGCATCAAAATAAAACGTGCTTTGCCCCTGGACCCATCATAGGTCTATTCGTAACTGAAAACTACGATTTTAAAAGTTGCTTAAAATTTATAAAGTTGTTAGGGTACTATCACGTTCTTGTCAGTGTTGCTATATTGAAGCGTGATGATAAATAAACATAGCTAATTAATAGAATCTGGCAACGCTTTTCGTCTATAAAAATTAAAACATTAACAATATGTTGATTTCTAAGGACAAATACACCTTCAGCTTCTTAAGATTTTTGCTACCATTTGATTTTAGCTTATTTTTTGTTTTTTCATCCGCGTTTCTTCCCTTTTCTGCGACCGAAGCTACCAAAAACTGCATAAGTACGCATGGGGATCGGAATTGAAACCTATTATTATGCACCCAAACAGCAGCGTATACTGGAGAAAAGAACCCATTTCAAGGCCTTCTTCAAGGCCCTCGTTTTACCAGTCTTACCAGTCTTAGGAGATTGGTGATAATTGTTTTGTACTCTCAACTTACCTTAATGAAGAATATTGCGCTTAAAATTGAAATAAAAATCTATCAAAACCGATAAATTTTTAAGATAAAAAAAAATTTAATACAAAACTGGTGTGAAATCCCGATCTGTTCCCAATAATTGTAACCTTTTCAAATTGAACAGAATGGTTGACCAGCATTCGGCTAAAGCACACTCAAATCTTTTGGTTTTCCTAAAATAAGGAATGAGTAAATAGAATTTCAGTGTCTAATAAGTCGTGGAGTACGAGGGCTATGACAGGGACAACGTATCCTCCTGACATTTGTAATAGTCAGTGATCCAGGGACCGTTATCTTTCAAGGGGTGGCTCACATTCGCTGCAGTTGGTCTAACGGTGCGAACTAGTGAAATTAGATACGCTGATAACGAATATTGGGGTGCACAAGTTCGCACGCGTGTAAAACATGGTCATTTTAGCCTATAAAGTCAAATTTAGCCTATAATGATGTCATACCGCTCTTGATTTTTTTTACACGGTAAAACAAACTGAAAATTTTATAAACTTAACATATTCTGAATCCTAAGAACAAGTACTTTCACTTGGTATTTTTATTTTTCCCCACAACGTTTATTTTTTTTTGTTAACCCCTATTTAATTTTGAAAACAAGGTGTTTAAATATACTTTTTCTTAGCTTTTTCGATTTTTTTTTAATTTTTGCTTCTATAAGTATATTTTTTTATGGTTTATTTGCATTCTGCTCGTTATTACGGATGTACCTCTTTTTAAAAAAAATCTTAATCCTTGAGCAACTATTTATTTTTTCTAAATAACGTCATAGCTTTCAGAAATTAGCCTTCGATAACCAGGTTTTTTTTTATTTTTTTTAGCTATTAAAAAATGAAAACGAATAAAACAGCAGTTCATTCGCACCGTCCGAATGTCCTTTATACGTTGTTAATAAAAAAAAGTCGAGACTTGAATCTGCAAGAATATATAAGCGTTTGAACAAGAGAATCCCCCCCCCCCAAAAAAGAAAATTTTCTTAATAGTGGCGTTTTACTCAAAATATTTTCAAGACAACCTATGCTTTTTATCTCACCAAAGGAAAGATCGCTCTTTTTTAAATCAAATCATGTATTTACATTCTATATAAGTAATAATTTTAACCAGAAAAAAAAAACAGATGCCTAGTTTTGCGATCGCATGCGTGAATTTGGTAATTTTTTATGCTTTATTTGAATTCTGCTCGTCATTACGAGTCAAACCATGTGCCTCTTTTCCAAAAAATCTTAATTCTTGAGCAACTATTTATATTTCTGTAGTATTGGATACAATCTGGCTTACGTAGGCGCATATACAAGCCTCAAGGTGGTGAAGCCGTGTGAACTTATGGTGTAGAGGTGACTAAGCTGATTTAAGATACTATTTTCTTTAAATCCCAGCATAGCAGGGGCCAATGATCCAATCGGTTAGATTGGGTCAACGGCCACTGATGTAGTAGACGGTAAATGTCACGATCAGCTGAAAGTAATGTTTAGACGACTGCATTAGCAGTTTAATATCATAACAAATAAAAAATCAAACATTTAAAACTGAACATGAAACGGTGGCTCAAATCTCTTCTTCTTCTTCATCTTCGTCTTGGTACTCGTTCTGATTCACATCGGGAAGTAGGCATTTTTGGGGGTCAGCTCCACACTTGCATGCGCTGCCACAGAAACCTATTTTGCATTTGCGGCTGCGAGCCACACTTCGTCTTGTCACAGTTGCAAAAGTAAGCGATGCTAGCCCATGCGGCATCGCAGAAACTAGGTCTTGCTTCAGTTCATGATCTTCAATTCTTCAGCCCATATCGGTAGCCTGAGGTAGATCAATACAAGACTTGTGGCTTTGGATCCCAATCAGTGACTGGAAAATACACCTTTTCAAATGAAGCAGAAACGAGATATCAGTTGGTGGTAAACGCTGCAAATCCTCCAATCTTGAGTACAAATGTGCTCGAAGATCATTCAGACTATTGAAGTTAGTCGCACTTCTGCCTTACACTGTAACCACAAGCTGCTTACAGACGTTGACTAAACCATCACTTTGCGCAGATGAAGGCTTCTCTGCAAGGGCTCGAACTTCATCACCTAAAGACCCCAACAAAGTTCTGAAGACTTCGCAGTTTGACAAAACCGGACCTTTCCAATTCAATACAGAAAGATTGTGGTGTCACATCCACTCAAGCTGTGGACAAGCGGCAACGCGTTGCCAAATGTTATTCCTAATTTTTGTGCTGCCGTATGCATAGGTTTGCAGTGGCACGGATGCTTAACCCAGAGCTGCTTGAGGCCGAGACTAGCAAGATACTGGAAGTAGTATACAGCTAGTAAGACGATATCAATATCGTTGGCTTAAATTATCACAAGTGTGCTCTTTCGTCATGCAGCAATTGCTGTGTGGTATAATACCCGAGTGTCTGCCTCCTCATGGCAAGGCGAGATATTGTCATCAACAGAGCTTCCATGAGGCGTAATGGTAACAGCTCTATGTAGACTCTCAAAACCTCCAGCGAGATGAACCATCAGACAGGTCGGAATTTTGTACTCCCAGACCTCGAAAAGAACTTTCAAGAGTCGATCTTTGGCTGAGCGACTACTGAGAATCCCGTCCCAGAGTGTTGCAACTGTGCTGAAGGAAGTGAACGGGCTGGAAATATTTCCTTTAGGATCTCCTCTTCTTTCTCGACAGCCAGATTCTTCTTTGAGGTTGAATGAGTAGTCATCATGGGTTCTATCGTCACTAAGACCGTCATACCTGTCACCAATGAAATGGATAGACTGTCAAGCTTCGGATATGTTCCTAAGAATCCCATCGTAAACTCTTATTCCAAAATCTGCTAGCGTCTCATTTTGTTCTGGTCTATAACACCTTATGACACTAATTATATAAACTATGTAGTCAGAGTAAGGAGAGTCTTCAAAAAGTGTATGTGGAATAATTTTTGGCCATGACTGCAAGCCAGACTGTCGCAGAATGTAGTTCAAGGCTGTTGACTTTGTACCAGTACGTAGCTGAGACTCCCTATGACTTGATGATAATGCTGCAAGTGAGGCCGGATATGTCTGTAGCTCGTACTTCAGCAGCTCACAGAAGAACGAAGTTTGTGTTGAATTTGCAAGACGCAGAGCTCGTTTAAGCAGCTCAGTTTCCCCAAAATATTTTTTTTGTGGCTCTTTCTTTTTTTGGCAACAGAGGCGAAAGTTTGTACTATGCCAACTTTTACTTTCGTGGATGTCCCGTCGAGATATGAGCTCATGGCTTCTGGAGCACTATCCCCTGTCATAAAGTTGTACACCTCTGTTCTCGTCGTCTTCAATGGGTTTCCGAGCAACTCTACCAAGTCCATAACCCGATTTTTACCTTTCATTGTCAGATTTGTAAACGCAGTGGTATCTTCATGATGCTTCATTGCCTTGTCATCCATATTCAGGTTTGCTTTCAGCGTTCTGGTGGCTGCTGTGAGAAAGGGGAGAGTAGCCAGATATCGTTCCCTGGCATTTTCATTCATTGTCGCACCAAAGACACCAGAAACTCTTCGATGACCTTTGATGTCCAGATTCACGGTCGACTCTAAACCAGATCGCAAGCAATGCTGCAAAACGGCATAGTTGTTTTCCTAACAACAAAATTGCCTATTACGAATTCTCTGTGAACTTCTGGCGCTTTTTCAGGCAGGTGTAGCATTTCTTCTAGGTAGTTAAGCGCAGCTGTGGCGTATTTATGGTTTCCGGGTGCGAAGAAAATCGGAATCATCTCTTTTGTGGCGTTTAAGTGTGATCCCTAGTCCGGATAAGATCTAAATAGTTGATCCAGAGGCTATGATTCCTTATGGTAGATCTGGACTCGTTGTGCTTCGAGAAAAGTGGAGCAATGCTGTCCAACGCATCTCCTATCTGTTTACATGCTTCAGAACTAGTTGTACCAACATGGTGTGCCTCACGCAAGACAACTGACACCCCCTAAAATCGTTGTTGCCGGAATCCTTACCTTTAGCTTGATCAGATAAATATCCCAACTCCTTTCCTTTTATGTCGTAGTTTTCAGTACTTTATGCAATAGTCAGTGATCCAAGGCTCGCTATCGTTCAAAAAAAGAGAGGGGGTGGCTCACATCAGCCGCAGTTGGTTTGAGTATGGATGCCGGGGTAATCTAAGGTGCTTAAAACGAATATCGGGGGGCACATGCTCCACTAATGTAGAACTTAACGATTTTAGCCTATAAAAAGGAAATTGGCCTTTTATAGCTAAGTACTTTATGCAACTAAAACCCGATATGTAAGATGCTCGGCTGTTTTTTTATTGCTGTGGAAACCAAATTCGCGCATACGATTGCCGAATGAAGCATCTGTTGTTTTTATTTTTTCCTGGTTAAAAATATTAGTTGTACAGAATGTAAATAAATTATTTGATTCAAAAAAGAGAGATCTATCGTTTGGTGAAATAAAAATTATAGGTTGTGTTGAAAATATTTAGAGTAAAACGGCACTATTCAGAAATTGTTCTTTTTTTGGGGGGGGGGAGGGAATTTTTTGTTCAAACGCTTATACATTCTTGCAGATTCAAGTCTCAACTTTGTTTTTATTAACTACATGTAAAAGACATTCGGACGGTTCGAATGCTGTGCAGTTTGATTCGTTTTCATTATTTTTAACAGCTAAAAAAAAAAAAAAAAAAAAAAAAAAAAATAAATTGGTCACTATAGGCTAATTTCTGAAAGCTATGACGCTATTTAGAAAAAATAAATAGTTCCTCAAGAATCAATATTTTTTGGGAAAAAGGCAAAAAGTTTGACTCGTAATGACGAGCAGAATTCAAATAAAGCATAAAAAATATACTTATCTAGGAAAAAATTTCAGAAAAACCAAAGAAACTACGAAAAAGTATATTTAAAACCCTTGTTTTCAAAATTAAATAGGGATAACAAAAGAAATAAAATTTGTGGGGAAAAAATAAAAATACCAGGTGAAAGCACTTTTTCTTAGAATTCAGAATGTGTCAAGTGTATAAATTTTTCGGTTTATTTTACCATGTAAAAAAAATTCAAGAGCGGTATGACGTCGTTATAGGCCAAATTTGACTTTACAGGCTAAAATGACCATGTTCTACACGCGTGCGAACTTGTGCACCCCGATATTTGTTGTAAGCACCCCCAATTACCCTAGAATTCCTCCTCATACCAACTGCAGCTGATGTGAGCCACCCCTTCCCTTTTTCTGAACGATAGCGAGCCTTGGATCACTGACTATAAAGTCGTATCAGTCGTTTGTTTTTACATCAACAAGGTCCTGAACGATTAAATCAGTCAAACACGGTTCGAGTCGTATTTTCGTTCTTGTTGAAAGACCAAACAAACTTTTTGGTAAGAAAAACCCAATTTAGATCCAATTTAGATTAAAAACTCAAGCACTGGTTCTTTCGAGTTTCTAAAAATGAATTTAACATTTGTTTTTTCACATACTAAGTTTTTCAAAGAAAAGTAAAGAGCTACATTAAACCAAAAATGAACAGAAATAAAGTCAAATAATTTTCCAAGCGTAAAACTACCACAAATCACCATCAATAAATAAATAAAACTCCTAACGAACAAATATTGCAATTAATAACTGAATCAAACTCAAAACGAGGAACAATTAATATGAGTGAGGCTGACACCCTCCATGCCCTCTGAAGACCAGAAAATAATATGCACGTTACTGAAAAAAAGATAAACGAATGTGGATTGACAGTTTAATTTACATATACTGCTGTTTATTCCTTAAAGTTTTAATAATGTTTGATTTATTAAAGTTAAAACAGTGAGAATATCTAAAATCTATTTTGTCTTCAGTAGTGTGCAAATAGTTGTAGTAGTAGCTGTAGTAGCAGTAGTAGTAGTAGTAGTAGTAGCAGTGGTAGTACTAGTAGCAGTAGTAGTAATAGTAGTAATTGTAGCGTCCAAATATTGCCTTTTTGGTTAATGTACCATATCCCTTATCATTTCCTGAAAGTTCGAAATTTATATACTTAGTAATTTCTGAGGAACACCCTTTTGACAACTCGTATGCACGTTAGGGGTGTCATTTCAGGGGAGAGGGCAAGGGGCAGTTGCCGTCTCCCCAATAATTTGGAGAGAAAAAATATTATATAGCCTTTGCCCCATGGCTATCCGGATATGAAGGAGGTTGGTTACCCTCCAATTGCTTTTGATTCTTAAAAAAAGAAACTAAAACTTCTAACTTCCAGTCAAATAAACCTCTTCTAAAGTTTATACGACCACCCCTTCCATTAAATTCTTAAATGCCCCTGGGGCATACCTTCCGATCCTCGCCCCCTGGCTCTGGAGGGTTTTGTCAACTCCGAAGGCATTGTTATATAATATTTGGACAATTTTGAACAAAATTGTTATCTCAAAATTTAATCGGATGAATTTGGCGAAAAGAGGGCACAGGGTGGCTAGTTGACCCCCTATCACTTTTTACTCTTAAAAGGCACTAGAATTTCCAATTTCCAATCGAATGGGCTTCCTTCGAAGCTTATACAACCATCTGCTCCATAGAAACTTTACATGTTAACAATGGGTAACTAGCACAACTTATAGCCCTTGCCTTGGGGGGGGGGGGGAGGTTGACATCCCCAAAGACATAATTACTGGACCTTTCAACTATGTTGAATAAAATGTCTTTCTCAAAATTCTGATTGGTTATGTTTGCGGAAACGATGGACGTAGGGGGGGGGGGGCTGGTTGTCCTCCAATCACTTTTGACCCTCCACAAGGGCACTATAACATTCAATTTCCAATCGAATGAGCTCCTTTTGAAGTTTCTACGACGACTCCTTCTATACGAAGTGCCTTGGTTAGAAAAAAAATAATACATTGTGCCCACCTCAATCTTAACTTAGGTAGCGCTATTGCGCTGCCTATGATATATCATGATATACGGTTGCGTTAGTTCTCATTTAAACAAATCCAATAATCACATCCGCTTTTACTGTCCTCGGTATTTTAAGAAAGCTGTCAAAGTCTCATCATAATGGCTTATTCTTCCTGTTCTGAACAACTGGTGACATTCCAGTATCTCCAGTGGGTTCAACTCCGGCACAAAAACTGTATGAAGCATTTCAAAGCTTGGAAGACCTCCTGTACTCTATTTCTATGAATGGCAAATTTCCTTTAATTGTGCTACCGTAAAGATGGTTGGGGAACTTGCTATGATTCAATCTTTTAGAAATTGTTTGAAAGTGACTTTAACTGAATTGGCAAATTCGAATTATAACCAAGGCTTGAGGTAAGGACGAATACGCTACACGAGTTTATTCACTCACCAGAAATGGCACACTTAGCTGCACGCATGTCACGCTTTTACCATTATGCAGCGTATGTCATCTGACTTGCGCAATATTTTCAAAGCACGCAACCCCTTGCCTTTAACCTAAACAAACCTTTAAATTGAGTATAAAGTTTGTTTTTAATATTGCGATTAACTCAATGGAACTACGATTAGCTAAGATATTTAACTGGTATTGTAAGTGTTTTGAGTTATTCACATTATTGGCAATCGAATTACCTAGTCCCATGTTCTGTGTTTCTTTTTTCTCGAGTTCATGCTCTATCTTTCTTCACACAATCAAACGATTTTGTCCAAGGAATTCACTAGCATGAAACATATCGTGACGTTCTGCAACTTTCGTGTTTTTTCCAAAAAGAATGCTTATCAGAAGAAAGGAAACTTCTAGCCGAATACTAGGTTTTAAAAGCACAGCATTTTAGATTATATATTAGATAAAAATTATTTTCCATACTTCTCTTAAATAAAAATGTTCGTAAATAGTTTCTTTTTTTCCCACGAAATATAAGTTAACACTTTAAACGGAAATTATTTTATGACAAATGAATGCTGCCTATCAGACAAATGATAGGCAGCATTTATGACAAATTTTATGACATTTATGACAAAATTTTATGACATTTATGACAAAATTTTATGACAAATGACATTAAACATTTTATGACAAGTGATTGCGGACCTAGTGACCTCAATTGCCTTCTCTCCAGATCCCCCTGCTGGTTTTGAAAAATCAAACTTTTTGGGTATTTTCCACGGGAAGCTGGAAAAACAACGAAATCACCCCTCCCCCTAGATTTCGAATAACATATTTTTGCTCCATCATAGGGGTGTCTATGAATAGACTCCACCATCTCTATCCACTATGCATACTAAAGTTTGACCCAGCCTTCATTGAAAATGTATCATATTGCAAGAAATACACTCTCTTAATAATGTTATATGGATTTTCAAAAGGAAATGTAAATCCAAATCATTTTTTTTCAGCAAATTGTCAAAAAACATATCTGTTTTATCTGTAATACACAAGGTCAACTTTATAGTATAGAGCCCCTTCACGATTCTTTGTACACTATATGTTTTGATGTCTTTTTTCACTTTTTTTTTAAAGATCTAAAACTTTTTAAAACTATATTTTTAACTATCATTATTTAGTTTTAGTCATTCCTCGTTTTCTATGCATAAGGAGGGTTTTCTATTAATTGAATAATAAAAATTGCCCTCGATGGTAGTCAGGCCCAGAGCCATCTAGTCTCCAGTAGTCACGTACCCAGGATTTTTCCGGTAGGGGGACAACAGAAAAACTATTTTATTGCATAATTTGAATATGATATGACCAGAAATTCGGGGGAATTTAGGATCTCAGGTGGCCAGACCTGAAACCGCCCTGCAGACGTTCCTACTCTTTACGCAAGAAGCTTTGACCACTCAGCTCAGTTGTGATGGCCCACCAACTTGTTTTCCATAGCAATTTCTACCTTTGATTTGATTTTTTTCTATCTAAAAATATAAATTCCTGGGAGAACAAACTTTTTGAAAATTTGATAGAAACATTTACATACTTATACATTTTCTACACCTAAGCAACAAGTAATTTTAGAGATGTTTTTCAAATGCTTATTCTCCCTAGTTGTCATGTAGGTGGAGTCGTTTGTGCAGGTGGGAGCTTCCAAAAAGAAGACAGATGAAAACAAAAAATCACATCACATTTTAATATTTCAGGCGCCTCTCCTTTTGTAAATGCCGGTTGTGCAGCTAATGAAGATTTATTTTAGGTACCAATGCAGTATCTGAAAACACTTTTTTGGGATTGTAGTTAGAACCTTATTTGGATTCAAAGAATTGCACGAAAACTGGCTTCTACAGCTAACGTTACAACTGACGGTCTGTAAGCAGCGGGGGGGGGGAGGGAAGCTTCTACCCTTCTTTTAACTGTTTTACTTCTTATATTTTCAGTAGCTATTACTTCTTACATTTTCTTCTTACACTTATTTACTTCTTACATTTTCAGTATCAAAGAATTGCACGAAAGCTGGTTTCTACAGCTAACGTTACAACTGACGGTCTGTAAGCAGCGGGGGGGGGGGAGGAAGCCTCTACCCTTCTTTTAACTGTTTTACTTCTTACATTTTCAGTAGCTACATTTGAGCCCTGTTTTTTAATGTCAATCCCCTGTTTTTATTTACTTTTTTTCGCGCTCCCTCTCCCCCTGAAATAAATTTGTGTGTAGATAACTACCAATGTCTAAAACAATTTTTGTGGATATGTGCAAATTTTTGTTCTTAGAAAATATATGTAATCACAGCGTTACAAAGTCCTAGAAATTTCATCCAAGGTCAACGACATTTTTCTAAGGTGCAACCTAAAGGACCCTAACAGTCTCTTCGCCGTCATTAGCTGATCTTCAGTTTTCTTCAGAGACTTTTAGCAAGTAAACCCATAGAAACAAAAGCGACATGAAATTGGCTTTTGTCATTAAACGGAAACAGGGATGGGATTGGCAATCCAAAATCAAAACAGATTATGCAAAAAGTAGTTCTACAGAATTTTAGTTTGAAATTACCCAATTATATCAATAGCGTTAATAAAAAAATCGTATAAGCAACAATTTTGCTCGTTTTACACCAGAAGGATTTTTCCGTTAAGAAATAGCTGGTAAGACAATTGTATGAGTAGAGGGGATTTTAAGCCAAGATAAACCATTTCATCCTTTGTTGAGGAATACTTACGTTAGTATATAAGACGTTAATTTACGTTAGTAATACGTTAATCACGTTAGTAATTTACGTTAGTAATAAGAGCTGCATACATTTTTAAGAAAAACAAGTTAAGTGCAAGTTTCACATATGGAGGACGTCGGATCTAGCATGTACCCAGGATTTTATTTTTTTTTTTGGGGGGGGGTGGTAAATATTAAAAACTATTTTTTTTTTGGGGGGGGGGGGAATAATGACAAAAATCTTTTTCATAATTTGAATAAAAAGTGCCAAGAAATTCAACAAAATTTAGAATATCACTTTACCCCGAAACCCCCCTGGGTAGATTCCTGTTTTGGCCGTCACATCTCTGTAATCAGTCGCGCAATTTTTTATAGCATAATTGGAGAGGTCTAAGTAGGAATCTTGGGTCCGCGCTTTCTCCTGGCCTAATCCACTTCAGACAAATAGATTAGTTGTTCCTCTTTGGGGTTGATTACTACAACGAATACGAGCTTGATGATTGCAAATATGAGGTCGATATTGAAACAAAGACACCCAAAATCGAAGTGTGAAAAGCATATAGTTCAGGTGGTGCACATTTTTATTTGGAGTTCTTTCAGTTGTTTAAAATAATACCAAAAATTAAATTGCTGCCTTAGTTGCAACACTGAACTCAGATGGTCAAATTTTTTCAAAATTAAATAAAAACAGTTTTTTTTTAACTGAAAGTAAAGAGCAACATGAAAAATTAAAACGAAGAGAAAATATTATGTATATAAGGGGGGCTGTCCCTCCCATAACCCTTGCTCTTTATGCTAGTCTTAAATCTCTTTGAAAATGCATCTCATTCAAAATTAACGGTCCTTGTGTTTGAGTAGTGTTTCCTAAAGAATCGGGACAAAAAGTCGAACTATAACGTAAAAAGGGAGTTTTTAGGAATGGATTGAGGTTGAGAAATTATTCTCATATACATAATAATTTCTGTTCTTTTTTAGTTTTAATGTTGCTTCTTACTGTCATTTTTGAAAAAACCTCGTTTTTTTTAAATTTAATTTCTGTTGTTGTTCGGATCACGCTAGGAAATCTCATTCCCTCTCCCGTTAACATTACTCTTGGAAAATTACCCCGGAAACTTTCCTCCCCTCTGAAAATTCTGCCCGCGTAAAATACTCCCCCCCCTTGCAGAAAACTACCCATTGATAAAGTTCAGTATGTTTCTAAATAACAAATACTATATGTGAACAATATGGGCAAATTGCGTAGCTTACAGCTCTTTCCCCTGGGACTATGAAGAATCATGTCATCACCAAAAGCTTATATTGGCCCTTTCAGCTATGTTGAATTAAATGACAATCTTAAAATTAGGATCGGATGTCTTTGGGGAAACAGTGACCGTGGAAGGGGGGTTAGGTGTCCTCCAATATTTTTACTTTTTAGTTACTCAAAAGAAGCGCAAGAACTTTTGATTTTTGTTCGAATGAGCTACCTTCTGATCTTCAAGGACCATTAGTTCGATACGATCACCCCTGGGAAAAACAACAACAAATAAACATGCGTCTGTGATCTTTCTTCTGCCGAGAAATACAAAATTCAACATTTTTGTAGATAAGAGCGTAAAACCTCTATGGTAGGGTTCTCTGATATGCTGAATCTGACGGTGTTATTTTCGTTTAGATCGCTTGACTTTTTGGGCTTGTTTCTCCCTTTTTTCTCAGGCTCGCAGCTTTTAATGAATAACATTAAACTTAATGAACTTTATATATTTGGAATCACCATAAAAAACCAATTCTTTTGACGTATCTGTTGTTATCTAAATTCTGTTTTTTAGAGTTTCGGTTACTATTGGGCCGATTCTCACTGAAGGCTCGTTACCATGAACTGTTTCATTCAATTTTCTATATTTACACTGACCTTTGAAATATTTGGCGTTTAGGATAACAGTAAATAACACTGGCAATATTCTTATCACGCTATTTTTGGGATTATGATGGTAGTCCAGGAATTAGTTGATTCATATTGATTGCCGCCATTTAATATTGACAGGACCATGCACATTTATGTTACACAATAGCGACAAGTTCTAATTTAGATTCTTATTTTTATTTTGAGTTCTTTCACCTGTTTGAAATTATGTTGCCAAAATTAAATTCTGGCCCAATTGCTTGGCTTAAAGAATACCTTGAGACGCCTCACCCTAGCACAGCTGCAATGATTCTGAAGCCGAGTTATTGATTGGAGCTTCTGTCTCCTGAATTTCAGATGTCGCCATTTTCGAGACAGGAAAAAAGTTGGAAACAGTTTACAATTAGCTACTAAAGTTTTCTTGGAGATTAATTTAGAAGATGGTACTCTCTAGAAGAAACGTTGGTTATCTCAAAGGCTTAATAGATTACTATATATATAAGCATTTTCGTATATTCAAAAGAAACCTGGTGGGCATAAACTCATTTAAAAAAAAACAGCCTAAAGTCGCTTAAACTAGCAAAAATTCAATAGAAAGAAGAAATAAGCCAAATTAAATAGGAACACATGGAGTGGGGGGAGGGGGGGGGCAGTTTTATGGCTCTCGAAATCTAGGATTTCATTTGGGGGGAGGGGAATTACCAAAGGAATCAAGAAAAGGGGCTTTTAACTTTCGTGGATTTCGTCTAACAATAGCCTAACTTTTTAATTCATTCTTCAGACCAATATACGAGTGGGAGAAATATTTTTTAGTTTCCTAAGAAAAATAGCTTTTTTTTAACCTACATTTGACAACCAATATATGAGTCGGAAAACATTTCAGAGTGAGAGGGTGTCAAAACAGCTACCCCCCCCCCGCGCCGTTGGTACGGCCCTGTTTCAGATACCTGGTCTAGGTGAGAAGCAGGTTTTGAAGAACACGAGTGTTTTCAAGCTATGGTCGAGACCACGGAGCGAGGATTCATGCACCGTCCCTAGTGAGCTGGAAGGAGAGACCTAAGCTGCACCTCATACCGGCGGAGCAGTATAACATGTTACCAATTGATTAGCCCGATAGGTAGGATGGTAAACGCTGCGGGGCACCAAAGGTCTGGCGAACCGGAGGTCAATCCCTTGAAACATTACTGTATATCAGCTGCAGAATAACATTACTATGGCGTTCACGGTAGCCGACAGGGTTCAAGTCAGGGTGGTGACTCTTACTGGAAATTGTAAGATGATCTGGGAGCCAGTATCATCATCGTGACAATAAAACTCAGGGGCCGTATAAGACACATTACGATCTTCGCCGTCAACGCTCCGACAAGAGACAGCAATGATACACTGAAAGAACCTTTTACTATGGCCTCCTGAGAACTGTCGACAAGGCTCCAAGGCGATACATGCTATGCGTTGCCAGAGATCGGGACGCACGGTTTGGAAGAGCAGATCCTGATGCAGCCATAGTAATTAGGTGCCACACTATTTGCGACATATGTATTAAAGGAGAAAGGCTTATGGAGCTAGCCAAGTATAACAAACTTTGTGCTGTTAACACCCTCTTTGAACACAGGAACCTCCATCTTGTTACATAGCACTCGGACGATGGTCACAGCTCAGATTGATCACATCCTAGTGAGTGGGTAATGGGGAAGCTTCCGCTTAGATGCCAGAGTATACTGAAAGCATATGCGGGGTCTTTAAACGGATCCGATCGCTATCTACTTATGTATCAAGTTCGTCATCGTCTAAGCAGGCAAAGGTGGTGGAAAAGAGAGACAAGCTTTGATGTTCCTAAACTCTGTGTCCAGAAATCGAAGATGAGTTTGAGTTGAAGCTCAACAACCGATTCGAAGTCCTGAAGCAATTGTCCTACGTTGATCAAGAATAGGCACAGATAAAAACATCTACCCAAAATGCAGCTGAGGAAGGCTTCGGCCACACAAAGCGGAAGAATTTAAACTGCATTTCTGCCCGCACCGTAGAAATAGCTGAAGTGAAGCAGCCCTTCATCGATGGCGCAAAAAAAAAAACTTGAAAGTAGCCCACAAAGTAGTTAAACAATCAGTGAAACAGGACAGAGAATAGTACTGGTCAATCCTTGCAAATGAACTAGAGCATGTGTCCAAAATCATAATAGAAGGAAAATGCTTAAACTGCTAGCAGAAACAACGGAAAAAGCCCCTTCAACAGCCTAGATGCTGAAAGACAATTGCGGGGAAATAATTCAATTAGAAGAAAGACAATTACAACGCTGGAGAGAGCACTTCTCTGAGCTACTGAGCCCCATCGAAGCCCCTTTGATCTGCCTGAATTCTCAGGTGCTGCTAGGGATCCTTATCCTATCAATTTGGACCCACCAACCCTTGCAAAAGTACTAAAAGCGGTTGTGTGCATGAAGAGCAATAAGACACCAGGAGAGGATGAAATCCCTAGTAATATTGACAAGACATCGACAACTCTATTATTACAGGCCTAATCAGCCTGTTTGTGTAAGTCTACAAAAAGGGAACTTAATTGACCATGCGATGAAAATCTTCTGTGTCATTCTCTTAAATAGATTGAAAGACGCATTGGGCAAGCTTAAACTTCCTGAACAGGCAGGCTTTAACAGAGGAAGGGGCTGCACGAAACGAATACTGACGATCTGGCTCATCCAATAACAGTACAACAGGTATCATCCTCCACTGCTCGTCACTTTCATTGACTTCATTTCTACTTTAAACTCCCTAATCAGAGAGGAACTATGGACGATCATGGCTAAAGATGGGACGCCACAAGACTTTATCAACATACTTCAAAGTGGGTACATGGTGACCGAGACGTTCGTTTGTATAACAGGCAACGACACTTCCAAGTTTCCAATCGAATTTGGGGTCAAACAGGGATGTTCCCTATCACACAGATTATTCAATTATGCCATAGATTGGACAATAAATAATGCCCTGAGAAATTACAGTGGAGTTGTATTTGGAACGGTTTTCTTCAATCCTTGACAGACTTAGATTTTAAGATAATGTTGCTTTAGTGGAAACGACCGTAGACGGTTTTCAGGACGCTGCAGAATATGCCTATGAGGTTTCAAAGCACATTAGGCTTAATATAAGCAGCTCCAAGAGTAAATTGATGGCCCTCAGCCATTCTGCCAAGTCAAATCATCTTGGATGGCAAACCAATCAAAAATTTCAAGAAATTCAAGTACCTTTGGTTTATTGCAACGCCAGATGGTGGAGCTGTATAAATATTTCTGTCCACATATTAAAGATATGGGGAGTCTTCACCAGGCTAAAGAAAAGTGCTCTGGGCCAGACGTAAGATCTCGAAAAAAAAAAAAAAAAGTCTATAGAGTATCCGTTTGAGTTTTTCTACTATACGATTGCAAAAAGTAGCCGCTCAAGAAAGAAGAGGCTAGATTTTCGGACAGTTTCGATCACTGCTGCTTTCGTTGTGTACTTCGAATCAACAGATGGTCTATAATTCCTAATAGCGAAGTAAGAAGCCATTGTGGCCAGTCTCAAGAGCTGTCTCTTGTCATCAAAAGGCGTTGCCTCAAACTCCTTGGCCGTGCCTTGAGGCACCCCAAAGGCACTATATATCGGGACGTCAACATCTACGAGCCTGCCCCCTCCTGGAGATGTCTGCCGGGAGGACATAAGAAGCATCTGGGGTAAAACTTCAGAGAGGAACTTGAACCATGGGAAGGCTTGCGGAGGCATGGTTGGTGATGGGACATGGACTGGTTGAAGATCTTTGGGGAAACTGCAGCCGACAGATCGAAGTGGCTGTCGGAAGTAATTCCAAAATCAATAAATGCCGGACAGAACAGTTCATCGTCTGGTTCCCGCCGAAATTAAAGTAAATTAAGTACTATTAGGGAAACATATCTACTAGGTGCAATTTGGATTATTGTCAACTAAAAAAAGGCAAACAGTAAGACGCATTTAGTGTCTTACTGTTAGGAACGCTAACAGTAGGTTAAGTAACATTAGGGTAAGAGTGCCGTCAAGAATGTTTCACAGGGGAGGGCATGACAAACTAAAAGTTTGTTTTTACAAGGAATTATTTGGTGTATTTTCATACTCCTCTTTTAATAGATTTTTAATTGCCCTTTTCTTTTCTAGAGTAGCCATCACCACTCTCTAGTGGCACCAATGCATTAGGGGGGATAAATTCTCTTCCTGGATAGTGCACAATGTTCCTCTCATCCTCTTTTAGTATGCTGGTACTCTTTCCTAAAGTATAATACCACGCACCTACACAGGATTTTTTCAAGAGGTGGGGAGGTGAATGATTGAAAATTGGTATTTCTGATATTTTGAATAAGAAACTCCAAACATTTGGAACAATTTATTATTTCAGTGGGCGGGGTCCTGGATACGTACTAAGTGGCGTCGTTTGGGGGGGGGGGGGCAGTTGCCCCCAATTAATTTGGAGAAAAAATTTTTATAAAGCCCATGTCCCTTGCCTAGCCAGATGGACACTCCTCTTGCCTCCCAGTACAAATGCTGGAGCTACGCCCCTGTACGTACCTGTATAATACCATTGATAATATTCTTGTTTTTTTAGTGAATTTATTATTGTATTTTTTAATATTAAATTCACAATAAACAATATTGTTTGTTTAGTGAAGTTATACGCCTCTCTTGAACTAATGTAATGATGAAATCTTTATAATATCGGAACATGAACAGTTTTTTTTATAACATTAGCCCCTCCAAATCCTTGTAGGGGATGGAAAACTACCAATGTTCCTCTTCTGCAATCGTTGAATTTGTGGTGAGTTGGCAGTTCGAAATAGACGCTAAATAGTCTAAACCAGCTAAAAATACCACAAAGGAGATAAAAAAGATATCCAAAAAATAGGATCTGTAAATGGGGAAGGGGGGTAGAGACTGTGGAAATGAACGGGAGCCATGCATATAGCTTTGAGACTAAAAAAGCGCAAACATAATTATTTGTGATTCGAAATGACGCAAAAACAGGAGAAATATATGAGCGCACGGAAAGTCAAAGGAAAGTTTTAGAGACATCAAATTGAAGGGGGGGGGGGCGAAAACGAAGGGAAACGAGGCATGAAAGCCGTAAGACTAAAAGTGCAAACACGAATTTTTGTAATCATGTGGGAATTACGACTTTTCTGATAAAAAAAAACTTTGATTTTCTCTTTAAATTTTTCTCGAGGCTTTTACTCCCACCTCAAAATAGCTTATAATTGAGATTTTGAATGCAGGAGCGTCAATCAGGGGGGGGGGAATTGCTCCTCTCAATTTTGGAATTTATTTTGGGGGGGGGGGTTCAGTGCAAAATGTTTTTTTCAGTAGTTTCATTAGAAAAATTGACAAACAACTAAAGTACTCCCCCCTTTTATTTACAAAAATAAATCCTGCCTCCTCCCTCTACATGTACATGAATTGACGAATGACGCCCCTGCTTGAGCTGTCCTATTTTGCATCTCTATCCATTCGTCCTATCTAAATTAAATAACAAACACCCTAAACCGATGCCTGTAGCCACATTTCTCTTAAACAGCTGTTTTAATCTACATTTTTTATTAATTTTAATGCCAAAAAGGAGAAGAGTTTTGTATTATTGCGACACGATGCCAACCCCTCTCGAAACCACCCTGAGGGTGGGCAGATGTTTTTTTCACCACCCCACTCTGACCCCACTTCCAGGAACAAGCGAGCGGATGGACGGTTTGATATTCCCGATAGATTTTCAGTCTTGTTCAGAAAATACGTCTGATTTGTGTGATTTAATTGTTGAAAGATAAGGAAATGAAACCTGAATTTAAAGTTAGAGAAATGGAAATGAATTTTCTTTTACAAAATAATAATATACCCACTTATAAAATACAGTAAGTAATATCTATTTAACGGTTTTTATTAGGCATAAACCAGCCTATGAACGATTGCACAATAGGCTACAATTATAATCCATTTTTTCTTTGGATAAAATAGACTAGGCTAAGTTTATTTCCTTTTTAGCTATGCTTTTGTTTCATAAATGCTGGCAGGGTGGGTGTCCCCGTGTCCCGCTTGGGAATTAAGAAATCGTAGCCTAACGAAAATGTGTGAAAATAAGAAAGTGAAATATAATCCCATTTTGGCCTAAATCCAGTTAAAGGGGGGGGTGTCTAAACCAATAAAGGGGGAGGCTTTCCCCCTGGGAAATATCCGAGTGGCGATCTGATTTGTTTGTGTATCCTAGGCCTGTTTTAACAGTAGGCCTAGACCCAGCCTATAGCCTAGTGCATAGGTTAGGCCTACCCCGTCCCCTTTATAGGTTAGGCGGTAAATTTTTCGTTATTCATATTGACTTATGAATAAAGTAAACATACCACTCAATGCCTTTTTTATGCTCTTTCCAAATATAATAGGCTAATCATTTTTGTCGTAAATGAATTTTACCCCCACCCCTATATATACCAATTCAGGATATATATTTGCAAATTAGAGGGGTGGGGGTGGGGGAAAGTATAAACTTAACTCTCATTTACATAATAAATAAAAATTACCCCCCCCCCCTCCCTCATGTGACCCTGAATTGGTATATAGGCCTAGGGGCGGGGGTAAAATTCATTTCCGACAAAAATTATTATTATATTTGGAAAGAGCATAAAAAAGGCATCGATTGGTATATTCATTTTATTCGTAAGTCAATAATATGATTTGGTAAAAATTTACCCAATTTTGTTAATTTGGCATTATCCTCTGCGCCTTTATCTTATGTAGGCTACCATTATTGTTGTGGCTCATAAAGCCAATAAAAAAAACCACAGCAATCCTTTGTGCATGACCCAGGGCCTTTTTTGGTCTCATTTTTTTTGAATCAGTACATAAATCACTAGATTATTGACCAGAATTCACTAGAAATCACTAAAATTATAATATTCTTTATAATATATACCATTATATTATAATGTTCTTTCTATACAGGCCCACATACAGGAAGGGTGAAAAATTACAAAATACTTTAGTTGGGTGCTTTTTTTGGCTCAAGCGAAAAATACCCTTGGAATTTTGACAAATGCCTTTTTGCATCTTTATGCGGAGAATGGAACAACGTCCTTGCTTCCTCCCTGTTCCCGAATTGGTACCCTTAGCTTATGCTGCGATCCCTGAAAATTGGTTATCGGTGATCTAATCGAAATGTTTGCTTTTTCTTTTTAATTTACCAGTAATTTTTTTTAGCAGTAATTTACCATTATATAGAGGGGGGAGGAGTGGAGGTAGGTACTTCTAAATACCTTCCCAGGACATACCTTAGCATGTAGATCCATCCCTGAAAGTTTCATTTTCCTAACCCAACCCCTTTCCAAGATAGCCAAAGGTAACTAAAGTAGAATTTTACCTCCCCCATGAAGATAAAGTCGGAAATTTTGCAGGTTTCTTAGTTTGAGCTTAGGCTAAAAAATTCGATCACCGCCGTCTCTCTGCGACCGCCAGGACCGGAAATCGCTTAACATTGTGGTGGGTCGCCTCTTTAAAGAGGCACAAGTGTGCCTCCTTGATAAGTTGGGATTGAGCAAAGTTTTGAAGCTGAAAACAATTTTGTTGTACTTCATTTAAACAAAAGATCTATTTTGCAAGGCTCCATTGCTATAACTCACAGATTTTTAAAGGTCATTCTAAGTTTTTGAAATCCCCCTTACCATTCACCCCATTCCCCCTTCATACTCTAAAACCTGGTTGATAATTTGAAATTTGAAAAGCCTTAATTTCCACGGGGGTATTTTTTTTTTGGAGGGGGGGGGGTTTCCGTGAGGGTATTTCCCGTGGGGGGGGGGGTATTTTCCGCGGGGAGGTATTTTCCGGGGGGATTTTCCGGCTGGTATTCGCCAAGAACGACAAATTTGAGTTTTATTTAAATTGAGTTTTATTAAAATCTTTGACTTTTAGGGGTTGTTTCCCCCTTTTTACGAAACTCAGACAAATTTCTTAGACAGGCAAATTATCAACCAGATTTTAGAGTATGATTCCGGTGCAACACGTTGCAACGAACTGGTCAGCTTAGATTAGTACAAGCAGGGGCACCGCGATCAGGTTGCTGACCACCGCCCCGGCCCTCCCCCTCCCCCTGCTATCAAATCCCCTTGCAGCTAACCTTTCCACCCTCGAAAGAAAAATTTTATATAAGTTCCAGCATTTTCTACATATTTTAAATCGCGGATGTAAAAAAGAAAAGCAAAATTTTTCAACATTATAGGATTAAGCTATTTGAATATGTTTTATGTGGTTACCCAACTCAAAATGTTAAGCGGTTTCCAAAAAAAATAATCAAAACGAATATAAATTTTTCGGTACTTGTGCATTATAAATAACCCACCGCTATAGACCGTACAAGGAAACCAGACAAACGGGTATTTGTTAGACAAATGGATCGCAAAGCGTGATTTCTTATTGCGTTTACAATATTTAAACTGTTGGTTTTTAGGTTTATGGGGGAATAAAAGTACCTGGGTTAGGTTACACATTTAATATATGCTATGATTTACGCCCCACCCCCTCATGTGCAACTATATAGCCCAAATATGTTTATCAAATATTATATTTTACTAATATTTTATTTTATTTAATTATAATTAACCAAACTTAACTTCTTTAGTGTATAGTGATGGGTTATTTATAATTCACAAGTACCGATTATTCTATAGTTAAATAAGTACGTCAGCCCCCTCGCTCCCCCTCCCTCTTTTCACTTCAGTAGAGTCTAGTTGCTTCAAGACTGAAGATTGCTACACTAAACTATTTGGAAAAAATACTTGAATTGCTTTAAAAACAAATGTGGTTAGATACCGTAAATTGCCAAATTTTCTGTTACAACGTTTTAAAAATTAATTAGTAAATAATACCCATAAAAAACAAATTAGTTGGGGTTATAAAGCTCCGATATGTTTCAAGAAATGGTGCTGGTTTGCACCATGGGGAATCGGAAGTTTACAAGGCGGTATATTTGCATAGACATTAATTTGGAACATATTAGGAACTGTAGTGAATCACTATTTTGTGTTTTTTTTAATCGTTAGCTTGTTGTATCAAATATTCTATTGAATCATGAATATACGCGCTATATCATGAAAAATCACTAGATTTAGATAAAAATCCCTAGTTTTAGAACGAAAATCACTAGCTAGAAAAAATTTACTTGGCAACATAAAAAACCACTAGAAATAGTGATAAATCACTAGGGGTGGCAATCCTGCTTCTCCTGCACACTCCCTTCATTAGAATATTAGTGATTTCTTACTATATTCAATGGTTTGAATGATATTTTGTTTGAAATTTATTCAGTCAGAACCTTCGACCAGCCTTAATTTGCACATTTATTTTGTGATAGCGTTTGTGCTATAGGATTTTAGGTAGATGGGGAGAAGTATTCTTATTCAAATGTGTTGAAATTACACATTATTTTTGGTCTTCTGTAAGGCTTAAGCAAGCCTATAGACACCCTTGAATATATTAAACAAAAAAAAACAAGTTTTTTGAACTGAAAGTAAAGAGCGACATTAAAATTTAAAACGAACTGAAATAATTCCGTATATTAAAAGGGATGTCCCCTCCTCGCTCTTTACGCTAAAGTTTTTTATTGTTTTAAAAATATAGTTGTGAGACAGAGTCAAACTTTAGCGCAAAGAGTGAGGTGTTGAGGAGGGGACAGCCCCTTTCATATACAGAATAATTTCTTTTCGTTTTAAGTTTCAATGTCGCTCCATACTTTCAGTTAAAAAAAAACTAGTATTTTTTTATTTAATTTCTGAGCGTTTTTGAATTAATGCAGCTTATATGAATTAATATAAACTCAAACAAGTGGTATACAAAATATCTTTCTAAAATGTTTAAGCGTCTCTAAATATTCAACCATAAATATCTCTAGCACAAACCTGTATTCAATTTCAAAAACACTTATAAGGAAAAATATTAACCTGCAAACTGTTTAAACCTCTTAAACCTATTTACATACACATAGGGGAATTCAAAGAATGCCGAATTCTCCTTTCAATTCTTTCATTAGCCGCCAGTCTTCCATTGTAAGGTCATCCCTAAAGTGTTCCTTGCAGGCATCAATGGATTGCCTACTAATTATTGACGTAATGACATCTTTTTCATCAAAATGTCTACCGATCATTTTGGGTGTGTCGTCACTCACGCAGTCAATTTTTATACAAATTTCTTCTTCTTTTTTAGCCATATCCACTGGTTTTTCCTTTTTTTCGATAGTAGCTACGACCCCTATTTGAAGAAAGTCCTTTGACGGTACACACAGAGGAGTCCCAATTTTAACAACACCAGCTTCAACCAGGACACCCACAATAATGGGATGGCGCTGTCTATAAATGTGTTGCGGAAGGATATGTAACTTACATGGAAAAACAGCAATGTTTTTAAATTCCTCCCGCCCTTTCTGTTTTCGATCCTCTCTGTGTTTTGTAAAATCATCAAACAAGTGATAAATAATATCTTTTTTAAAGATTGTGACTCCCTTAGCATCTGCATGTTCTTGAGCTTTACGGTCAACTTTAACATCAAACGCTAAAATACAGGCAAACTGGGGGTCGGTCTCCAACATAACGGAAGCTTTTACAACATCACTTTTTTCAACATCCCCTATTCTAGTGTTAGAATAAGGGATTTTTGATGTGTTCAAAAACTCCAGGAGAGCTTCTAGGGAGCCTAGCGAAGACGCTTGGACGTAGACTCCACGCTTCTTGCACTGAATACAAATCTCTTTTTCTTGCGATATTTCTTTTTTTAAAATTTCAACTTCTTTTTCAGAATTTGCCACTAAAAAACTTGAACCAGCTATGGCCAAATCTAATTTTTTTGCTGAAATTTTAACGCCTTGGGACGCTTTGATTTTTTTCGGTTCTGCATATTCATTCTTGACACGCAGTTCTCTCATTGGCTTTGGCAGAAGAAGGGCTCTAATCTGAGTTACAATAGGTCCTTCAAAACCAGGTAGAACCATTGTATCTCCAACTTTAAGTGAACCATTAGTCAAAATCACATCAATGGTTGTGCCATGTCCAGTAGTGGGTTTTACCTCTAATACTGTAGCCTCAAGTTCCTCTGAAAAAGTTAATTTTTCAGGTTGGATTTGGTCATTATACCTAACTACCATTGCTATTAAGTTAGCAATTCCATCGCCAGTAATTGCACTGGTCGGTACAACCGATGAATATTCCTTTGGATCTGGATTCTCATAGAAAAGCTTCGTATTGAGGCCCTGCTCTGATAACTGCAATAAAGCACTATTTGACCGCTGCTCGAATTCAAGTTTTGTATTGGGTTTCTGCGATTTAAGCACATCTCTGATGTCTTTTTTTGGATTTGACTGCCATTCATACAGTCGGTCGATTTTATTCAAGGCAACTATTAATGGAGTACCTCTGTCTTGCAAGAGTTTTATTGATTCAATAGTTTGAGGCTCAACTCCATGCATAATGTCAACAACAAATATTGCCAGGTCACACAATGACGAGCCTCTCGACCTAAATTTTCCAAAATGTTCATGTCCAGGCGTGTCTATAATAAGGAGCCCTGGTATCTTTATTTTCAAATCTTCAAAACCCCTGACAATATTAGTTTGCTCACGCAGTACGTCAATAGGCACATTAGTTGCTCCAATCTGTTGGGTGATGCCACCTGCCTCTGAATCTTGAACTTTAGTGCACCTTAAAAAGTCTAGTATTTTTGTTTTGCCGGTATCTACATGGCCTAGTACACATATTACTGGTGCACGAAGATGGTCTAAACTTCTTTTCTTCTCATTCACTTTTCGCCTGTTTTGCAGTCTAAATTTGATGGATTCGTCTGATTCCCAGTCAGAAGAAAACTCATTTTCTTCTGAAAATGAAAACTCATTTTCTTCGTCTTTAATTTCATTTTCCTGGTTGGGAGGTTTTTCAACCTCTTTAACTAATTCAGAGATAATTGGTTCAGACACATTTGTTTGCTCTTCACTCTCTCCACCCAGAAGCTCCTCCCAGTTGTTTGGTATTTTTTCAACTGGTACTGGCTCTGGAGTCGAGCCATTGACTTTTGCTTCTTCTGTCACCCCTTCTGGTTTAGCTTCAGCAAAAGGGATAACGTTTACTTTTTCTTTCTTAGGCCTGACTCTTGTTCCTGGTCGAACTTTTTTTTCAGTGGTCGAGCTACTTGGAAATATAGCACCCTTTTCTTTCCATGCTTCTACAGTTGCTTCCATTCTTTTCTTTTCGTGTTTTTGCTTTGCCGTAAGAATTAATCCTTTGGCTTTCCGCTCTTGGCGCTTTGATTTTTCTCGCTCCTTTTTTTGAACTAACTTGATTCTTTTTTGTTCTTTTTCCTGTTCCTCCTTTTTTTCAAGTTCGGCTTGAATCCTCATTTTTTCTTCCTCTTCTTTTTTTAATAGCTCCTCTTCTTCTTTTTTATTTCTTAGTGCAGCAACAATTTTATTAATTGGCTTTTTCTTTTTCTCTCTCTCCCCGTCTTTAATTTCTTTCACACTTGGTTCACTTTTCTTCTTTTTCTTTTTATCTTTCTTCTTTTTGGCTGCTGTGGTATCTTCAACAGCTCCAGCCACTTCCTTGGCTCCCACTTCATTTGCTGTTCCCGTTTTTGTGTCACTTGGGTTACTGCCTCCAGCTATTTTTTCCGATAGACTTGGGTGAGAAATAGATTCTGGTTCCCCCTCATCTGGAGCCTTTTTTACTAAAGTCTTGGTTCGCTCATTGATGGACGCCATCGCTGCATTAGATGGTTCACTAGCCACTTCCTCGGCTCCCACTTCATTTGCTGTTCCCGTTTTTGCGTCACTTGGGTTAATGCCTCCAGCTATTTTTTCCGATAGACTTGGGTGAGAAATAGATTCTTCTTCCCCCTCATTTGGAGCCCCCTCTACTAGAGTCTTGGTTCGCTCATTGATCAACGCCATCGCTGCATTAGATGGTTCACTAGCCAATTCCTCGGCTCCCACTTCATTTGCTGTTCCCGTTTTTGCGTCACTTGGGTTAATGCCTCCAGCTATTTTTTCCGATAGACTTGGGTGAGAAATAGATTCTTCTTCCCCCTCATTTCGAGCCCCCTCTACAAGAGTCTTGGTTCGCTCATTGATCTACGCCATCGCTGCATTAGATGGTTCACTAGCCACTTCCTCGGCTCCCACTTCATTTGCTGTTCCCGTTTTTGCGTCACTTGGGTTAATGCCTCCAGCTATTTTTTCCGATAGACTTGGGTGAGAAATAGATTCTTCTTCCCCCTCACATGGAGCCTTTTTTACTAAAGTCTTGGTTCGCTCATTGATCGACGCCATCACTGCATTAGATGGTTCACTAAGAACTACTTCACTTTCAGAATTTACTGATGAGGGCTTAGCGTCAAGAAGATTGTCTGTAACTTTGGTGATTTCTTCACCAAGTGATATGCTTGCACAGTTCTTACTGACTGTGTATTTTCTAACAGCCCACACGACTGACATTGCAACGCAGGTGGTTGGAACTCCAACGGCAAGAAGCTTTAAAATTGAAATCATTTTCGATTTATTCACTGTGATAAACAACATTAAATATCAAACTAATTACTACGCCATGTGGGTTCCGAAATATATGGTAGAGGTGACGTCATATTTGTGACACTAATATGATGCTCACACTCTGAAGTCATTTACAGACGTAAAAGGCTGCATTCAGGTTGTAACCTAAATGACGTCATAAAAATCACACCATGATATTGTAATGACGTCAAGTAAAGAGCGAAATGGGCAAAATATCTTGTTTATCTTTTTATTTTACCAAGGTACTTCGTTGTGGAGAAAAATCACAACTCGGAGCTGCTTCAGGAATGGCAACTTATTATTTCTATTGATCTTAACATTAAAGGTTATAGCAAAAACAAATTGATGAGAGTTTCGAAAGCTATCAGAAAAACCATAAAAAAAAGGCGGCGGATCGAAATGAAAAATTCATAATTGGACTTGTCATTGTCGAAAACTTCAAACTGAAAAATTACAGTAATTGTTTTTTTTATTTTTTTTTTTTTTATTTAATTTTTTATCATTCTTCAAATAATCCCCGGAAATCCGCATCCTCAGTGTAAAATTTTCACCGTGGAAAATTCCTCCATATAAAGTTCCCCCTATGTAAAATTCTTCCACCGGGAAATTACCCCCGGAAAATACCCTCCTCGCTACGAATTACCCCCTGAAAATTTCTTGCTTACGATTCAGCCTGAGAAATACTCCTTAGCATACTTTCATTTGAAGAAAGACGTGGGCTTTTTTTAATTTCTAATTCTTTTTAAGGCTATTGGGGGATCCCACTGTGTGGAATATATTTTCCAGACCCCCCCCCCACCCCAAAGGAAAGTTTCTCCCATGTAAAATTTCCAGATGGTGAATATCTTCTGGTGATAATTCCTCCATGGAGAATTTCTCCTGTGCGAAATCCCCCCACATAAAACCTTCCAGAGAATTCCAACTCCGCTGAAAATATTATCCGGTCACTTCCCGTACAGCATGTAAAATAGGTTCGGCAACGAAAAGATAAGACAAATAAAGCACATTTGGTTAATGCAAAGTTCGAAAACGAATTCTAACCAATTCCTCCCGTGTAAAATTTACCCTGGAGTTTCCACGCTCTAAAACCTCCACCTCAATGGGAAATTTTCCCTGTATAATATCCATCCCCAGATCCCCCCTCCCACGATTAAAGTTCTGTGACTTTTGGGGGTTGTTTTCCCTTTTTTTCGAAAATAAGACAAATTTTCTCAGGCGCGTAACTTATGCCTTCCCACGGCCAGTGTGGGGGGTTGGGGGTTAGGTGGGAGGATATTACCATGGAGGGGGCTCTGGATTTCCCAGCATTATTTAAAAAGCTTCCTATGCTAATTAAACAAAAGTTTTGGATATTTTTGTCAGTTTGTAGTTTACGCACTAATATCAATATCATTAACGATTCTATTTGAACTTTCTCCAAGTTGATCAAATTGATCTCAAAAGGGTTCATGATAAAAAAAAAAATAGTTTGGGAGCAAGAAAAAAAACACTAAAATAATGTCGTGAAATCATTTTCAACACTCAGAGCTTAGATGTCTCTAAGGACGACTTAATCGCCCAGAGTCCCCGGGGGGAGGGTTGTAAGTTATGAACTTTGCCCATTGTTTACATATAGTACTGGTTATTAGGAAGTTTACAGACATTTTCAGGGGGATTTTCTTCTGGTGGGGGGTGGGAGGGTTCAGGGGAAGGGGGTTACGCGGGAGTATCTTTCCATAGAGGATTTTTTCATGGGGGAAGAGAATTTCTCATGAATGGGGCGCCAATTTTTCAGGCATTATTTAAAAAACGACCAGAAATTAAATAGTTTTTCAACTGAAAGTTAAAAAGCTTTTTCAATTGAAAGTAAGGAGCAACATTAAAACTTAAAACGAACAGAAATTATTGCGTATGTGAGGGGTTTTGCTCCTCGGCAATACCTCACTCTTTACGCTAAACTATTTTTAGTACTTTCAAAAGAGCCATTTATTCTAATTAAACCGCCTTTGTGATTCAGGGGTCATTCTTAGAGAGTTGGAACAAAATTCGAATTTTAGCGTATAGAGCGAGGTATTGACGAGGGGGTGAACCTCTCATACGTAATACTCTGTTCGTTTTAAGTTTTAATGTTGCTCCTTACTTTCAGTTGAAAAAACTTGTTTTTTTTTTTATTTAATCCCTAGAAAAGGGCCAATAAGTTTTTTAATTGAGTAGCTTGAAACTTATACCCGCAAGTTCCTAGACAAGGTATACCGTATAGCACGAAAAAAAACTAGATTGGGACGATGAGCCCACTTTTTTTTTTTGAAGCTTATTTCTGAAGTTCCATGGGCCAAGGGGGCACCCAAGTACATTAAAAAGATAAGAAAATTGATTCGCCTGAAAATTGAGTTAATGAAATGGCCATCAAACACTTTTTTTTCTGAACAGACTAAAATTTAAAACTGTAATTTGCTGGGACAAGTGAATCCAAATGTGCAAATTAGATCCTAATCTGGGGGCACTGTCCCCTCTGAAACAGCGGCAAAAAAACTAAACGATTGACTTTATGCTTCAAAGATTGCTGTTAGGCAAATAGAACTAAACATTTTTGTTATTCAGGGGAGGGTGCTAGACGGCCAAGAATTAGTCCGAAATTTAAACAAACAAATAGTTGTAACTAATGGAAAGTGAAGATTCTTTTAATAAAATATTGAATTAAGCCAGCTGTCAAACAGTTCATGGTAACGAACTGTAAGTAAGGAGAGACCCGGCTCCATAGTAACCGAAACTCTAAAAAACGGATACCCATTTTGATACCCATAGATACATCAAAAGAATCAGATGTTTATGCTGATTTCAAATATAAAAGTTTCATCAAGTTAAGTGTTACCCATCAAAAGTTACGCGCCTGAGAAAATTTGTCTTATTTTCGAAAAAAGGGGAAAACAACCCCCAAAAGTCACAGAACTTTAATTAGTCCGAATTAGCCAAGAAATAGTCCGAAATTTAAACAAACAAATAGTTGTAACTAATGGAAAGTGAACGGTGTCGCACCCCTTTAAAAAAAGCTATTATTTACATACAATAAATAGTTTTTTCTTGATTTTACTACCAAGCTTGTAGGCCTACTAGGCAACATATGCTGAAAACTGAAACGGTAAGAAAGTATCAACACTAAATTCCTCCGAAATATTCTCGACCAATATTATGTCTTTGCATCTTTTCACCACCCACCACCCAGATAGCAAAGCCACTTTTACAAAGCTACCACCTTTTAAATTTTCTAAATACTATGCCTCAAACCTTTTGCTGGAAGGTTTAACATACCGAACAGAAAAAAATAATAATAATAAACAACGGGTGACATTACTGATGCTGTAATTGTCCGTAATTTCAATTTCGTCCACATGTATGGCCAATTTGGCTTGGGTACATTAATCTTATATTATGGAGTAAACACACCATGCTTTGACAGTAAAGCGTATTAGCTTCAGTTTAACAAACCACTAATTATGTTTGTTACTCTTCTCCAATACAGGACACATGCGAGATGTGAAGTCTAGTTAATGCTAATGAAATAAAACAAAATAGGATGAAAACATAATAGATTATGAACAAATTTGGGCTATATATTTGCGCATTAGGGGGGGGGGGTAAAGCACAGCAAATATTAAATCCCCACCCTACCAAGACCCCGGCGCCGCGCAAAGTCGGGAACCCCGGCGGCGGCAGGGCCAAAAAAGGCGCACCGTGCCACGCCGCTGGTAAGATGTCGGCGGCCCACCGCCGGTGCGATCAATGTTGACCGCAAACAATAATGTTTTCATCAATCTTTCTCAAATCACAGCTTAAATCTACAACAGATTTGAGCCTATTCATGGGTTCAAAAATTCACAAGTCGCTGGCTGGAAACTGGTCTTCTTCGTTATTCATCAAGAGAAGTAGAAATCTGGTAGAAACGAAATGGCTGCGGCGTTTCGGAACCCTTGTATAACACGAGTAGTTGAAGTATCTATTAGCAATGTACTCTTAACATAAATAATTATCAAAATTAGTAGTTTTTTTCATCGAGCATTACTGCATACAAAACTTCGAATACCGTATCATAAAATTCGTCAGTTATCTGGGTAAAAAATTTGAATATAACTTTGAACTTAGAAGCTTTATTTTTTGATAATGCCCTTTGCCTAAATCTGTTTTGTCACCTTTAAAACAGTTGAAATGGGCGACTTTGATATTGATAGTTTTTTTTTTGCTCTTTTGGATTCCTAAAAAGCCTTCTTGTATTAAAAACTGGTTTTTAATTACAGTTTAAAAAAAATGCATTTTAAAGTTTTTTTTTTTGGCTTCTTTATAGAATATATGTCATGTAGGCTAAGGCTGAACTGCTGCTTTTTTATTGCTTTTGGCTGCTCTTTTGGATATTATTCATTTTTTCTTTTGGGGATTCATTTCTAATTATAAACCGATAAATACCTAATATCAGTCAAATGATAAACTGCATCTAAAAGGAGTAAATTTATCAAATTGAAAAATACATGATGAACACTTCACATGAGAACACTTCAATTACAATGAAACAAAAAGATACTTAATGGTTTATTCGGTATGAAGAAAAATTCCAGCTATTTTCTTAGGTAAAAAATGAAAAGCTCATCCATTTTAAATGTAATTAAATGAAATAATATGCAGACTGAAGTAACTCCAGGAAAATGTTGAGATTTTCATCCTAGTTCGTCACTTCTAATCCAAGCAAAATGTTAGGACACTTAGTATCAGTTATTGAGTTTAAGCTTTGATTTCCAAATAATCACAAAAATTACCAAATTTAAGAAAGCCGCAACAATAAGTCACCTGTGGTCAAAATACTCAAAGACTCCTCTTTGATCCCCATCCAGGCTCAAAGCTTTATGGAAATCTCCAAATAGTTTCTTTTTAAAATGGCTTTCAAGCGTAGTTAGGGATATTTAGTCTTTTTTGCTTTTCTTTAAAGCTTTGAAAAGTGTTATAATATTCCAAATGTTACATTTGTTATATTTGTGCACATTTTTGGTAATCATTTGTGGGGCGATCGAATTTTTTAAACCACTATAGATACGTAAGAACTTTGCAACATCTAGTACCCTGAGGTCATAAGACAGTCAAAGATTCCTCCTTGAACCTCCCAAATTGAAAGCTTTTATTATGACCTGGCCTTTTAATGTAAATTGGGCACAGGACCAAGGGCGCCATTGTCACTCGAGCGCAACGTTAGGTGGGGATGTCGATATCGCTTTCGTCTAACCAATTCGTTTTAGTGTGAATCTGCGTGGTACTTATGAATGAATGTTTTCAAAGAAAACTCGTTTCATCAATAAGAAAAAAACGGGTTGGACGCATATGTCCCTTTCCCTTTGGACGATAAAACCATGCAAGTGATGTATCAAGTATATCTCACGAAAATCTTGTTAATTTTTGTCAACTTTTCAACTTTTTGGCATCCCTGCTTTGAATATAAAAAAAAAATCAAGGTACATCCCTTAAATATACTAACCCCTATGCCCTCCCCCCTCTGAATACCATCTTGATAGGATACCGTCTCTGCTTTAAATTAAAAAAAAAAAAATTAACTTATTGACATCCCTGCTTTAAAAAAAAAATCGAGGTATTATCATTTAAATATGATAGCTCACTACCCCCCCCCCCCCTCTGGATACCACCTTGATGGGATGCCGTCTCTGATTTAAATTAAAAAAGAATTAAATTTTTGGGATCCCTGCTTTCAATAAAAAAATTCGAGATATTATCATTTAAATGTCATACCTCCCTACCCCCCCCCCCCTATGGATACCACCTTGATAGAATACCGTCTCAGGTTTCATTAGAAAAATAATTTACTTAATAAATAACTAGGTCACTATATGGTTCAAACAAACGCGCAAAATAACGTTAAACAGCTTAGTGGTCCTTGAAAAAAAAATTGAGGGTATGAGTAAAGGGGTACAAAGACAACAACAAAAATGTCGAAATTATTCAGATATACCTCAAATTATTGGAAAACTGAGACATATATTCGCCAAAAAAGCCAAATTAGGCCAGCAGCCTATGAGAAATCGCAAAATACCCAAGACAATGAGTAAGTCCTAATTGGGAGCCCGGGGTTTATCAAAATATTTCAATGTTTTCCCAGGGAATTTGATATCAGTTTCTTTTGTCTCCACTTTAAATTAAAAAAATAATTATCTTTTTGGCATCCCTGCTTTTAATAAAAAAATGAGGTATTATCATTTAAAATCATAGCCCCCTACCCCCCCTCCCCTTATAGGCAATAATTTCCAATTTATTTATGAATCATATTTTTGGAGTAACTTCTGTCTTAATATTTAATTCCCCAACCTTGTACATTACTTATTATATAGTTAACCTTTGTCTCTATCGAAGGGTTTTTTTTGGGGGGGGGGGGTAAAAATGTTTCAGAAAGAAGATTGTATTTTCTATCAGGCGTTCAACAATTGAGTATCGAACATTAAGAAAATCTTATCTAAAACAGCCAAAAAAAAAAATCTGCGAACTTACAATTCAGCTGTAGAAACAATCTGTCGGCTGTCAATTTCAAAATCCAACTGAAGGCTGAAGCTGTATAGTAGTAAATGCGTTCTGTAATTCTATTCAACTTGAAAATAAAATTCTTGACTACGAATAATGTAAGAAATAGCGATTGGGAAACTGCATTCGAAATTACATAAACTCATTTCATAAAGACGATATTTTTTTTGTCAACATATGAAGAACTGTTTACATTGCAATATTTGCAATTGCATATTGCATCTGTCGGGTTTTTATGCAAAGTAACAAAAGAGACGAAAATTCAGGAACAAGAGAGTAGTGAAGAATTATGGTATACAAAGTAATATTTGGCAGGGAGTCACTGGTGATAAGTCACTGGGGGTGGCACCGTGATTGGGTGATTTTCGGGGATTCGGGGAACCAAATTTTTTTTTCGGGGTGAAGCATAGAATTTCGGGGAAATACCCGAAAATTCGGGGTTAGTGCAAGCCCTGCTTGATTTCTAATCAGGAAAATCGAAATACTAAACCACACGAGAAAAGGAAAAGCTCCGACTTTGCGGTTGACGCAATAAAGAATTGCCGCAAAATTAATTTAAAGTCGACCGAACGCCGCCGCCTCTGCCAGCGGCGGCGGGCCTGTGGCGCGCCCGCGGCGTTACGACACTTCGGCGGCGTTCGACCGGGCCTCTTGTCGGCGGCGTTCGGTCGATCCACCGGCGCGGCGCCGGGGTCTAAACCTAACATAGCCCCCTTGTAGTCCCCTTAAACCCCAAAAAACTTAAGCTTAAATCATGGTTGCAGCGGCAGCTGTAACCTAGTAAAGAGCGAACCAGAGCCCATAGTAATCAAAAGTTGAAGAACATGTTTTCAAAAAAACTGTCTAGTGAGAAAAAATTGTCATTTGACACTTAATCAGGAATGATAACTGTTGTTTCGGTTAATCTTAGAAGAAAAAGTTTATTGCGAAAAAAAATTTATGGTGATTTCGAAAAAGAGCCTGAAACCCCTTGAAAATGGCGTCAAATCGAAATGAAAAGTGCATCATTGGAATCAGTATGGTCGAAAAACTTTTGTAGGATAATTACAGTCCCCCAACTTGAACACCAAGGAAAATGACTTTTTGCATGGGTAGCACTGATCTGTATCCTTTTTTTTTCTTTTTTTTTCTAGAAGGGCTAGAGGGTGGCCAGCGCATCATAGACAGGTGTGTAATAGCTCATTAGAAAGGATAATAAATTTGTAAGTGTCCTTTTTAAGAGACCGAAAAGATTGGAGGGCAAATAGCCCCCCTCCCTACATGCCCCCACCCCCACAACAAGTCCATTACAAATTTTGAGATAGCCATTTTGCTTAACATAGTTCAAAAGTCTAATTTATATGGTTTTGGCGATAATATGGCCGTCGATAGTCCCTGAGAAAGGCCTGTGTGTGGAACTAAGCTTATGAACATCGCACGTATAGGTATCGTTCGTGTTGGTATCGCATGTATGGTATCATAAATATTGATGTCCACTGTTTGTTTGTTTTTTTCAGGCATTTTCTTGGCTCATTGTTTTTAAGCATGTCTCGGCAACGTATCATGGTTGCAGCGGTAGCTGCAACCTAGTAAAGAGCGAACCACAGCCCATAGTAACCAAAAGTTAAAATTCGCGTTTTGAAAAAAACTGCCTGCTGAAAAAAATTCCTATCTAACACTGACTCAGGAACATTAACTATTATTTCGGTTTGTCTTAAAAGTAAAAATTTATTGCGAAAAGAAATTTATGGTGATTTCGAAAAAAGCCTCAAACCCCTCGAAAATGGCATCAGATCAAAATGAAAAGTGTACCATTGGAATCAAAGTGGTCAAAACCTTGTACAGGGAAGTTACAGTCCCCCTCCCTGAACAACAAGGAAAAGCACTTTTTTTGCATCGGTAGCACTGATCTGTCTCCCGTTTTTTTTTTTTTTTTTTTTTTCAAAAGGTCTAGCGGGCAACTGCAACATCATAGAGGGATTCTTAATGGCTCATTAAAAATCTGTTTCTCATATCTGCGTACTTTTTATAAATTCTGCCATCTGCAAGTGCCATATGACACTAAAATGGCACTTTTTGTGCTATTTCTCAAAGGGTTTCACCGTAAATAGGCTATATCAATTGTGACGAAACCACAGCTGTAACTTGCAACCAGGGGCTTAGCTCCAGCATTTTTACTGAAGAGGGACAGGAAGGGTCCCTATTCGGATATACAATAGATATGGGCTCTATAACAGTTTTTCCTCCAAATTATTGGCACGGGAACTACTCCTATCCGCCCCCAAACGATGCCCTTGCTTGCAACAAAAGCAAAGATTTGTACATCCACCGATTTATAAATACATAAATATGCTTATACTTTATAAATAATTTATAATTGTGTGTGGGGGTTGGCTGGAACCCAAAGCCTCATCTCCTCAAGGTTGCCACCCGGTGAGAAAAAATCACTAGATTCGTGAAAAAAAATCACTGAATCAGTACATAAATCACTAGATTATTGACCAGAATTCACTAGAAATCACTAAAATTATAATATTCTTTATAATATATACCATTATATTATAATGTTCTTTCTATACAGGCCCACATACAGGAAGGGTGAAAAATTACAAAATACTTTAGTTGGGTGCTTTTTTTGGCTCAAGCGAAAAATACCCTTGAAATTTTTGAGAAATGCCTTTTTGCATCTTTATGCGGAGAATGGAACAACGTCCTTGCTTCCTCCCTGTTCCCGAATTGGTACCCTTAGCTTATGCTGCGATCCCTGAAAATTGGTTATCGGTGATCGAATCGAAATGTTTGCTTTTTCTTTTTATTTTACCAGTAATTTTTTTTAGCAGTAATTTACCATTATATAGAGGGGGGAGGAGTGGAGGTAGGTACTTCAAAGTACCTTCCCTGGACATACCTTAGCATGTAGATCCATCCCTGAAAGTTTCATTTTCCTAACCCAACCCCTTTCCAAGATAGCCAAAAGTAACTAAAGTAGAATTTTACCTCCCCCATGAAGATAAAGTCGGAAATTTTGCATGTTTCTTAGTTTGAGCTTAGGCTACAAAATTCGATCGCCGCCGTCTCTCTGCGACCGCTATGACCGGAAATCGCTTAACATTGTGGTGGGTCGCCTCTTTAAAGAGGGACAAGTGTGCCTCCTTGATAAGTTGGGATTGAGCAAAGTTTTGAAGCTGAAAACAATTTTGTTGTACTTTATTTAAACAAAAGATCTATTTTGCAAGGTTCCATTGCTATAACTCACAGATTTTTAAAGGTCATTCTAAGTTTTTGAAATCCCCCTTACCATTCACCCCATTCCCCCTTCATACTCTAAAACCTGGTTGATAATTTGAAATTTGAAAAGCCTTAATTTCCACGGGGGTATTTTTTTTTTTGGAGGGGGGGGATTTCCGTGAGGTTATTTCCCGTGGGGGGGGGGGTATTTTCCGCGGGGAGGTATTTTCCGGGGGATTTTCCGGCTGGTATTCGCCAAGAACGACAAATTTGATGGTATGAGTTTTATTAAAATCTTTGACTTTTAGGGGTTGTTTCCCCCTTTTTACGAAACTCAGACAAATTTCTTAGACAGGCAAATTATCAACCAGATTTTAGAGTATGATTCCGGTGCAACACGTTGCAACGAACTGGTCAGCTTAGATTAGCACAAGCAGGGGCACCGCGATCAGGTTGCTGACCATCGCCCCGGCCCTCCCCCTCCCCCTGCTAAAAAAGGGGGGAGGGATTGCGACCGCATTGATTATTAGCCTATATTTCAGAAAGAGCATTGAGTGGAGAATTGAAGGTCAATATCTACGAAATCATATTATTGAGTTAGGACAAAAGTGAATACACCATTCGATGCTTTTTTTATGCTTATAACCAATATAATAGGCTTTTATAACAGAAATGAGTTTCACCCCCCCTCCCCTATAATGGCACAGTACGAAGTTGGTTAGGTTTAGCCGTTATAGGGGGGGGGGGCTGAAATTCATTTCCGATAGAAATGCTTATTATATTCATAATCAGCATAAAAAAAGGCATCGAATGATGATGTATTCACTTTATTCCTAACTCAATAGTATGATTTCGTAGATATTGACCGAATTGAAAGTAGCCTAGACATATATTTAGGCTAAGTCTGTTTTCTAATTTCAATGCTTTACTAAAAAAAAAAAAAAAAAAAAAAAAAAAAAAAAAAAAAAAAAAAAAAAAAAAAAAACTGGAAAGGATGTGACCTATGAAAAAACAACTTTAGCCCTTTCCTGGTAAAATTGTTGTGAACTTTCCCCTCAAGTAGAGGCAAGCTCAAAATGAGAGGTCTGCGTGGTGTTCCGTTTTCATTTTTGTTAGATTTGTTTTGTTGTTATACTTTTTTTTTCATCATATGACCTTTGTGGGTACTGTTGTATTAGCTGGTACCCACACAAGAAGTCAGGTTTGGTTAATGCTAATGAAATAAAACAAAATAGGATGAAGCCTGTGGACCCATCCCTGAAAGTTTCATTTTCCTAACCCAACCCCTTTCCAAAATAGCCAAAAGTAGCTAAAGCAGAATTTTTACCACCTTTTTTAATGCTCTTTTCAAATATAATACCCATTTTTTTCGGAAACGAATTTTACCCCCACCCCTATATATACCAAGTCAGGGTGTATATTTGCACATTAGGGGGGATGGGGTAAAGTTTAAACTTACCTCTCATTTACATAAGAAATAAAATTTACCCCTACCCCCTAATTTGCAAATATATACCCTGAATTGGTTTATAATTCAAGTAAAAGTAGAAATAGAAAGTAAACATACCTTTCTGGTATGTTTCAGTTAGGCTATTAACAGATATGTTTCGGTTAGTTTGGTATGCTACTGTACGTTTCAGTTATTATGTTCCAGTTACTGTATGTTTATGTTATGTCATCAACATTGTCATAGGCTTTTTTATAATTGTTTAGTGCTTTTTGGTATGTTTAGTACTATTATATAGCACTGCTTTAGTGCTATATATAGTGCTATTGTTTAGTCATAGACTTTTTGGTATGTTTCAATTATTAAAAACCTATATATGAAATGGTATGAGCTATTCTGCCAAGCTGTTAAGCCCTGGACACTTCAGTTTTTTACTGATCATATCGACCTTCTCCAAGTCGCAAAACTCTATCCTAAGTATAAACTGACATATATTGCACCTTGCGACTGTAAATTAAATTAATTATTATACAGCATTTATAAAAGTAATTGTTCCACTTGGGATTGTGGGGACGAAAACACTTTATATCTGTTTGAGGGTAATTTTTTTGAAAATGAAAGAACTGAAATGCAATTTAAATTACAAGGTTTTTCTTACTCTAATAATTTTAATATTAATGTTATCTGGTTCATCAAAGAGGCTCGGTATGCCGTTTTCAAATATTTCACCCAAACAATAAGAATAGATAGATATTGTATAATTTTTTTTTCCTTCATTTAATTACTATTAAGTGCTAATAATTGTTGTCAATTTATTGTTTTTCCTTTTCCTTATTTCTGTGTGGTGTTTAGTATTTTGCTTGTGATTCTCAGTTTCTGATATTTTATGCTATATTTTGTAGATTAGATAGTGAAATACTCTGTACGGGTTTAATCACTGAATAAAATCATTCATTCATTCATGTTTCAGTTAGTTTAGTATGCTACTGTATGTTTCAGTTATTAGGTTCTAGTTACTGTATGTTTATGTTATGTCATCAACATTGTCATAGACTTTTTTATAATTGTTTAGTGCAAAAAGCTTGTTAAAGCTTACCGTATTTTGGTATTAATAAATAAATAATTATAAAAAGGGGTAAAACTCCAGTTTAGGGGCATTTTGCAATCTAACAGAGTATTTGAGTTTGGTGAATGAGGAGATATTTTGAAGTCCCTAACTCAACTCCTTCTCCCTACTGGATAACTTACATTTAATGACCTTTTACAATATGTGTTATAAAATTTAAACCTTGCAAAATAGAGCTGCTCAAATGAAGCACAAGAAAAGTGTTTTGGGTTTCATACCTTTGCTCAATCTCAATTTATAATCTTTAAAAATTTGTAAATCTAGTTTTAAATTTAGGAAAATAAACTGAAAAGGCCTAAAATTCCTCTGAAATGACAGGAATTGCATTTACAAAACCAAAGCCAATGGGAAATATCATAAACTCAACTTTAACCTTAAATGTTGTTTTTCAGAATTCAGACGGGTAATAGACCTGCCATTTATGCAATGTTATAACCCTTATAAGTAAGAAGAGGGGGTACTTTCCCATTATATGGGCCTTTACAAGGAAACCAGTCACGAAAAACCGTTTTTGACGGGTTAATTCAAGAGACGGCTACAGAGTAATGCAATCCATAGCGTAGTTTTCATTGCATATACGACATTTAAACTGTTGTTTTTGGGGTTTAGGGGGGGGAAAGGTACCTTGGTTAGGTTATGTTTTTAATATATGCTATGCTTTATCCCCCACCCCCCCCCCCTATTGTGCAAATATATAGCCCAAATTTGTTTATAAACTGTTATATATTTATTTTATTTTATTTCATTAGCATAACTTGACTGTTTAGAAAGGCCCATATAGTGGGAAAGTACCGAAGAGGGTATATATAGCAGCTTGGCAATACCTTCTCAGGTTACCTTTTTGGCTCTGGATTCATTCATGAAAGTTTCATTCACCTAAATCATTTACTTTCTGTGATAGCTAGAAGCCCCTAAGCTGGATTTTTACAAAAATGTGTAGAGGCCAGAGTCTTGCTAGTTTTCCCTATTTATCCGACTCTAAAAATTTCCTTATGAAAATTTAGCATGACTCCTGTGTTAACAGCAAAATCTGACCACAAAATTTATCAGCCTGGACTTTTTCCTATCTTTTGAGGTTTAAGTATAACAATTTTTTAGCATTTTATCAACCGATATTTAAACTTGGCAACGCATTTTTAACAGTTGTGAAGGTTTATATCAACCTTAAAATCTCCACATAGGGAGCAAATCCCTTCCAGAATCTATCTAGTACCTCCTTGAATTCATTTTACTGTACTGTTTTGTTTCTACCTTATTCATTTACAAGTCTATCCAGCACCTCCCTGAATTTTGGTACTTGCGCATTATAATTAAACCAGCGCTATAGACCCTACAAGGAAACTAGACACGAAAGCAGACAAACGGGTATTTGCTAGATAAATTGATGGCAAAGCTTGGTTTCTCATTGAGTGAACAATATTTAAACGATTGTTTTTTGGGGTTTAGGAGGGGGGAGGTACCTAGGTTAGGTTACGTATTAAATAGATTCTATGCTTACCCCCCCCCCCTCCCCCCTAATGTGCAAATATATAGCCCAAATTTGTTTCTAAACTATTATGTATTCATCCTATTTTATTTTATTTCATTAGCATTAACCAAACTTGACTTCTTTCGTGTATAGCGCTGGTTTAGTTATAATGCACAAGTACCTTTATTTTGCTGTACTGTTTCGTTTCTACCTCATTCATTTACAAAAGTCTATCCAACACCCATCCCCTGAATTTATTTTACTATACTGTGTCGTTTCTACCTCATTCATTTACAAAATCTATCCCACGCCCCCCCCCCTTAAATTCGTTTTACTGTACTATGTCGGGGCTACCTCATATTTTAAGTTGACAATATAGATTTTTGATAACCAAGAATTGGCACGTTTATCTCATTTTATATTTTAACATAAATCACTAGCGCAGTCTTTATGAAAATCACAGATCCGAAGGATACAGTCAATTTCATTTCGGAGAAAAAGCAGAAACTTCCCTGGGCTTTGTTCTTGGGAGATCTCAAATGGGCCTTGTAGCAAATTGTACCTGTCCTAGGGTTATCCATTGCTATTTTTAAAGTTAGAAAAACTATCAAATGAACCTGACAGTTTTTAGCCACTTAGAAAGAGAAATGCTAAAACAAGGGCTCCATGTTGTCTTGACAGAAATAAGTATGGGCGCCCATGTGGGTGCGGGGCTCCAGCCCCCCCCCTGGCTGAATGATGCTGCCTTGTATTTTATATTTTGTTTTGAGATTTCTATTATACAGCATTGGAAGTGCCGATTAGACCAGCTAAGCCCCCCACATCCCCCTAAAATTCAGCTTATGGGCGCCAATGGAGAGAAGTGACCTTATTGACCTCATTAAGAGCGATGCCACTGGGGGATTAGTTTGGTGAAATCTCCCCTCCGCTTTTTCACTTTAATACATAATTATGAAGTTTGTCATAATGTGCACAATTCAACGAATAATGAGAAAGCTGATTTCTTCTTAGAGAAAGGCTCCTTTCATAAAGGCAAGTTTTAACACATATATTGTATATTTGACGTTGTTAAATTGACTGTTTTTTTTTCATCTATTATATGACTCCTTAACTACCTCGAACTTTTTTTGTGTGCAAGAAGGGAGAGAGTCTTTTGGAGGGATACAAATTTGTGCATTCCTGCAATTGAATCATGATTAATATATTTACATGGTTTGAGTGAAAATAGTGGTTTTCACTCTTGCTTAAATGAAGTATATGTGCTGTTGCCTGATGGGGTGCATTTGTAGCTAATGGGTGCTTTACCGAGGCGCTCGAGGATTGAATTGTTTAGTCATTATAGTTTTCAAGGTAATTGTTTAAATGATTGTTTAAATGATTTAAATGAAAGCATAGCATATATTAAATACGTAACCTAACCTAACCTAGGTACCCTCCCCCCTACCCTAAACCCCCAAAAAACAACAGTTTAAATATCGTAAATGCAATGAAAACCACGCGTTGCATTGCATTTCTCTATAGCGGTCTCTTACAATTAACCTATCTTGCGGGTTTTTCGTGACTGGTATCCTCGCACAATATATAAGTGTCCATATAACGCACTCAATACCGATCTCTGTTTGTTAATGCGGGGCCTGGGTCTCGATCCTTGCTACTGCAGGGTCAATGGGGAAGAATGTTGTGTGAGGCTGGGGCTTTCGCGTCTGTTCCCACTACCTAATAGTACTTGTGCATGGCGGTGCTGAACTAGGACATGGTCAATTGTTATTTAACTTTTTAACCATGCCCGAACGGAATTAAATAAGTTAGCTACGTACCTTGTTTGGTTTTGGGTTCTCAAGGTCAACTCTTTGCCAGGGTGAAAGCTTTGCACTTTTGTTCACTCTAGAATAAATACACGAAATGAAATGGCATAAACGAAAACAGATATGTTTACTACCGTGTAGGAAGAGTAGTCCTGCTTTAGACTCCTCACCCTCCGGGAAAATGTAGGCAAAAAGATGAAAGAACTGAATACTTGTTATGCAAGACAAGAGTTAATAATTTTAATATATTTTTATAATTTTTCTTATATATTTTTTTACACTTAGCACAGGGTATTGATGCCACAATTGATTTTGGATGGGGATGGGTCTTGGCATGGCAGAAAATACCAATGTTCCATTGGCAAAAGGGTACTGGTGCGTTATATGGTCGCTTTTATATACTAATGAGAGACGAAAACCGCCAGACTGGCTATTTTCAAGAGACCGCTATTGAGAAATGGAATGCAAAGAATAGTTTTGATTGCGTTTACGATATTTGAAATGTTGTTTTTTGAGGTTTAGGGGGGGGGTACCGAGATTAGGTTGTGTTACGTATTCAATATATGCTATGCTTTAACCCCCCCCCCCCCTAATGTGCAAATACTTGGCCCAAATTTGTTTCTAAACTATTATATATATATTCATCCTGTTTTATTTTTTTTATTAGCATTAACCAAACTTGACTTTTTGGAAGTGACCATATAATGCACCAGTACCGGCAAAAGCACATTATGTAATAATTATCCGAAGATATGAAAGAGAAATCGCGAATTAGCAGTGTATCTTTTTTTTCTTTTTTTTTTTTTTTTTAATTTAGCGTCTTGTCTCTAGTTACACTAATTTCTAAGTTAATTTTGATCGTATATTGAATGATTGAATGTCGATTATAGCTAAATGGCGGCACAAACATATTGCATGCTAAAGCGAGGCGCCACTTCTTGAATTTTGGAAATTAATTTGTTAATTCATTTGGTGTGACTTCTATGTGAAGATCCAAACACTAGAACCCTCAACCGTTTGAGCCCTTTGAAGTAAATCTTGTGTGATTATATTTTCCAAGGAAAATAGTTTCTGTCTCTTTTCCTTCGAAATCTCAAGAAGGATCGTCTCATGCTACTTAGAAACACAGTTAATCAATTTTCCATTTATTTCCCAAACGATTTGTATCTACAATTTGTGACGAGCTTGACCCTTCTGAAACAACGAAAATAAGTGTTGAATAATTTTGCAGCTTTGAACGCTTCTCCCACTCACCTAGAAAATTCTTTGGCATTTTGTTCGCTCTTCAAGTATTATATTTAAAAAAACAAGTTTTTTTTAACTGAAAGTAAGGAGCGACATTACAACTTAAAACGAACAGAAATTATTCCGTATATGAAAGAGGCTGTCCCCTCCTTAACGCCTCGCTTTTTACGCAAAAGTGTTTTATTGTTTTAAAAAATAAAGTTGTGAGACAGAGCCAAACTTCAGCGTAAAGAGCGAGGCGTTGAGGAGGGGACAGCCCCTTTCATGACGGAACAATTTCTATTCGTTTTAAGTTTTAATATCGCTCCTTACTTTCAGTTAAAAAACTTGTTTTTTTTTATTTAATTTTTGAACGTTTTTGAATTAATGCAGCTTTAATTTTGGCTCACCGTACATGAATAATTAAAACGAAATTTGTGTATTAATTTTACCTTTTTTGGCTAAATGGCTTTCTCGAAATTTTGTTCTGACGTAACTTACGAATTAACTTACGAAACGAACTTGAAGTTCGCTCTCTACGCTAAAGTTCGAATTTTAAAAAGGGCACTAGAACTTTTAATTTCCGTTCGAATGAGCCCTCTCACGATACTCTAGGACTATTGGATCGATACGATCACCCCTGGAAAAAAAACAATAAACACACGCATCCGTGATCTTTCTTCTGGAAAAAAAAAAAGAAATTCCACATTTTTGCAGATAGGATCTTGAAACTTCTATAGCAGGGTTCTCTGATACGCTTAATCTGATGATGTGATTTTCATTAAAGTTCTATGACTTAGGGGTTGTTTCCCCCTTTTTCAAAAATAAGGCAAATTTTCTCAGGCGCGTAACTTTTGATGAGTAAGATTAAATTTGATGCAATTTATATATTTGAAATCAGCATAAAAATGTAATAGTTTTGATGTATCTATTGGTATCAAAATTCCGTCTTTTAGAGTTTCGATTACTATTGAGCCGGGTCGCTCCTTGCTCACAGTTTGTTACCACGAACTGTTTGAAAAATCCGAAGCACTGTCACTGATACAAACGTTTATCTTGTCAGCTACAAGCTTACTGCGTATTTAAAAACGTTCTCAATTGCATTTTTAACTGCTTCGAAACTAAATAAAGTCCTTCTTTGCAAACAGAAAAAGGTTTGAAGGAACAGATAGTAAGTAATATGTTTAGTCGTAAATTGCACAAAATTTTAAAATTGAATGGATATTTTCATAATTTAGACTATGCTGTAAATAACCGATATACGTCGTTGACCATGACGTATTTTATGCATAGAAATAGGCCTAGAACTTGGAATGGCCAATGAAGGATCTAGGGGTATGTGCGCCTATAATGGGGGGGGGGGGTAGAGGGGGGTTCCAGCCCTCCTGGTGGAAGGATGCTGCCTTATATTTTTATATTATTGTTTTGAGATTTCTATTATACAACATTGGAAGTGCCGATTAGACCAGGTAAGCCCCCCCCCTCTAAAATTCAGCTTATGGGCTCCCATGTCTAGGGGGGTAGATCATCCCCTTGTTTTGGTGCAGTATATTTTTATGAAGTCTTTATTTACGTTGACATGAGTAGTAACGTCAGTTAACGAAAATTTTGGTGAAGAAAGGGGAGGGCAAAATTTATTTTTCAAATTTTAGGGGGAGAAACTTATCTTTTATAATTTTTCAGTGAGTACCAGAAAGGTATTTTTCAATGAAAATGTATATTTCAAAATCTAGGGGGTCTGACACCACTGGATACGAGACTGTAAAGGTGTTGCAATTTCTGCCGCCAATCCCTTAATCCTATACCCTGGATCCATCACTGGGACTTAAGTACATTTTTTCGTGTCTTCAGTTTGTGATTTTGATTTAAGTTTTTGTTATAGATATAATGCAAACAATTTTAATAAAGGCGCCTAGATTTGTTTAACAAGTAGTATTATCTATCCGGCAGAAGACTGTTCTAATGCATAACCAGCAGGCGGGATTCAAGGTCGTATCCAGGGAAGGGGTGGTGGGGGGGTGGTGGTAGGGGGTTTGACCCCCCCCCCTCGAAATGTTCGTCTGACTCGTTAAAATGTATTACAAATGAATATAAATAATTTTTTTTGCAGTTTTTTTTTTGCGTAACCCGCACCCCTGAAAAGATTCTTGTGTAAAATGCTCCCGAAAAAAAAAAATTCCTGGAAAAGGCCCTGGCGGGATTACACATCTACGGGCGCTATACATTCCCCAGAAGTCTTATGATTTGAAATATATTTTTAGTGATTTTCATATCATTTGCCCTTTTCGTTCCGAATTTAGCACGCTCCGAAAATATACCCCCGTTTGTTTTTAAACACAAGTATAAATTTCCAGATAGGACTTTTGAGTTTCAATTAATAATTTTTTGTAACAAGCTGCTTCGAGATTGTATCGTAGGTTTGAAATAGCTTCTCTGAAGAGCTTTTACAAGATATATATATATATACCTTTGTGGTCTAGGAAAAAGGGGCTAATACCTATATTGAATGATTCAGCATAATTAAGATCCTGGAAGTGTAAAAACTACCCAAAACAGGAACTTATTTTTGCAAATGATTTCAAAGCAGCCTCTTAATTTAGCATTATTGTTTCACCCTTTTTTTTCCAAAAACTGGCATGAAGGCTTCCCTAGGAAATTGGGCAACTGTGGTCCTAAAAACGCACTTGTCGTGTTTCTGACTCCTTTCCCCTAAGATAAAGGAAGGGGTTGGGTGCTTCCACAATGTAAATAGTCTTTTAAGCCATGAAATAGCCAAAGTCCTGGTTTCTTTGTGCCACAGTTTATATAATTATCCAGTAAGTTTACCGCAAATGATTTCTGGCTCTTCATTCTCGGTGCGAACAAAAAGCTCCTCCCACTTATTTCTGCACTTATTGTCCACTTATTGGTTGAGCCGGCCAAGTGGTTCTGTCAGTACTTGTTCCGTAGGTGAATATTCTTTGTCTACCCGTGAAAAGGTCTAATGCCGCTTATGTTTATATCTGCAAAAACGTTCTTTGGAGCACTCGCACCTCGGTCCGGGTTTTTATAATGGGTGAGATAGGGAAAGATCATACTGGATAATTGTATAAACTGTAGTTTGTGCCTTTTCGCTTGTTGCCATTGTGCAACAATACTGCTTTGAAAAAAAAAAGACATAAAGATTGATTCTTTTCTAGAAGTTGGACCCGTGTACGTTTATGTAGTTTTTGGTTCCTTAGACAAAATGGAGAATAAAAACCCTTCTGGTAGCCCAGGGTGTTCCTCCTTCATGTTTTTGGGCCGAAGGACTTTGAAAAATACTCGTTTTGACCCCCTTCCGGGAAAAACATCTCGTAACCGGGCCCCCTACCTCTAATCGTTTAGCCTCTGTGCCTCTATGTTGACAACTAATACAAGGACTTGTGACCTTATTTTGACTCAGTTGGCGGGAGGAAGGGGCCAAGTAGGGTAATCTGTTTTGGGCCTGACCGAAACCCGAAGGGGATTCTCTATCATGAGTGGTTTTATGCACGGTCTAGTCTCACATGCCGTATTGGACTATTAGAACCCCTTTTATGTTTTAACTACAGTGCTTCGTTTAGAAAGTATACCCTATATTATTTATTACTGACAATGATTGTGTATTTAGCATAAGTTGGTACCCTGCATACGGGAGTTGCCTTTTGGCTCGCTCCCTCAAAATCTCAGTATTTATGTGGATTCTAATCACGTTGTATAATGTCTATACAGTTTGGGCTACTTTTGATGCCTTTTTCAAAGCAGTACCTCCGTCCTCATCCGAGAATTTTTTTTTGTTCGTGCCTGTGCATGCTATGCCTCAAACAAAGAACGATTTATGTGGCGTTTCCCAGGAAGGTGATTTGGGAGGCATGTTTTCAAAAGCACTTACGTTGTCTAGGGTTTTGGCAAGAGGTGTCTTCCCTCCCTTATTGTGCCTAAAGATAGAACTCGTTTTGACATTGTGGTTTAAGGGTTCATTATTATTTTGGTGCATGCTGTCAAAATGTTATAAATAAATTTTGGGACTTATATTGCTGTGCTAGACAATACAGAGACAAATGCAAACTTTAGCAAAACAGAGGGGTGGTGGTAGTGATAAATTTAAGAAAAGCACCGCAAACTAGAGAATTATGGAATATATAAAAAAAGTACTTGTCGGCTATTAGAAACGCATTAGTGAATCACGCTTAGGTTACATATGAGAAAACCGGTTTCATAGCTACAAAAACAAGTGATGGTGATACAATGCATTGGACTTTGAAAGAATACATTGGACTTGAATAATTTGGACTATATATTTGTATATTAGGGGTGGGGGTTAGGTCTCCATAATTTTGTTTCTAAAGTATTATTTCATTTTTTTTTTTTTTTTCATTAGGATTAACCTAATTCAACTTTTTAGGTGTTTCCAATAACCGACAAGTACAAAAAAAAAAATATGTGGAAAATTGGAAGGCTCGAGAGCTTGGGGGGGGGGGGGATTGACATTTGAACCCCTAGAAATAATGAGCTAGTTCCTTGAAACTCAGAAAAATATCCATAAGAATGAAAGTGCTGGTTAATTACGCGTAGATATGCATAGGTCAAACGTTTAGGAGATGGGGGTGTGGAGAAGATACCGAAACCTTAGATGCATTTTTAGGCCACTATTTTTTTTGTAATTTCCCTGGAAAGGGAAAAGAATAGTGGTGTAGTTTTGGCAAAGTGGGGATGAGCCAGAAACACCTTTGAATCTTAATGACATTTGATTTAAGAGGACGTTAATTACAAATGTCACATGTCAGAGGGGAAACCTTTTCCGCTGGCGGGGACATCGTATTTTTGTTGTTACTGCAATGGCTTCCTGGATTTCTTACGGTTTCGTCAATCATTCACACATTTCAGTTTCGAGGGTTCATCAGTAGCCTACACATAACGAATTTGAAGTGTCTTATTGCTTGAATATAATGAAGCGGCATTCCAAAGGGTATGTATGTCTTATTACGGGCTACAAAAATAAATAAAAATTATATAATTTTAACCGGTATAATGTCCAGCTAGCAACTCTGTCTTGCGCTTCCGCTGCTTTTCTGTTAATTTCGCCGTGATTTTTTTTTTGGAATGGTACCAAAAAGCAGGCTTAAATCGAAACGGAGTCTAATTTGAATTTTTATAATCTTTGGACTCTATTTTAAGCTGATTTCAACCAACATTAAAGCAATTGAGTTTTTATGAAAAACTAAAATTGTCGCTAGAAATCATGGATTTTAGAAAATAAATATCAGACACTAATAATCGTTATACCGCGAGTTTCTTTGGCAAAGCTGTAGTTTTCCCCACTGGATTGTTGAAGCTGTGGCATTCGCAAAAAGTGATTAGTATCTAGTTAAATTGAGGTCATATTCACAAGGACTCGAGTTTTCAAACCCCCCACTCATCCTACTCCATATATTCCCCCACCCCAAATCCCACATTCAAAATTGAAAAATATGTGGAAGATTGTGCGCAAAGGAGTGTTTTAGAGTTGGTTAACAAAGACCAAACTACGTTTAAAAGAAAAGCTGTCAGCTTAAAGATCAAAATCACTTAACAGTCTCGTTTATAGGGATTTGTTTAACATCTTCTGACTAAAATTTAGAAATTTAGAATTTAGTGATATTTTAGCGAGGTGTTTGCAACTCTCCAGCCCATGGCGGGGCGCTATTTGTTTTGCCATCCCATGCTTCTTCATGACGTGCATCAGTTGGTGTGTGCGATTTTTCAGTGGGTATCCTCTCGTAATTATACGAGCGTTTCCAGTGTTTTCGTTTATTTTTAGTAAAGTTTTACTTTGCATATAAATAATTTGTGAAGATAATAAACCATACTATGGTCTTACGAAAACTTAAGACAATGTGACTACTTACTGCAAACCATATATAAACTAACCATGACATTTACTCAGTTAAATGCACTCATAATTCTTAACTGCGTATAAATATAAATGCAAGTAACTAATTGATGAAGTTTCTTTTTCTTTTCGTACTACATCAACTAGAAAACCTATTTGATTATTCGTGAGATCATTAAAGCTGTATGTTATTATTTTTATTAGGTTATTTAAAAAAACGTATAAAGGTAGGTGTCTAACTCCATTGAAGAATCTAATTGTTTTTACTGGATTTTAAAGTGTCAAGGACTTCAAAATATTTTCTGTCATGCCTAAAAACCATGATTTTCTCAAAAAAAATTTTGGTTGTCTCACTACTAAGTGTATCACTAGACTAAAAATTAAATTTGTATAAAGTTAAATAATTTGTTCAATTAAATACAAATAATTAGTTCAATTGAATTTTAATAATTGGTTTTAAAATTGTCAACGCCTATCGCCCGTAAAAGTTCAAACGATAACAATATTTTGACATAATGTCAATTAAACCTTCAAAAAAGGCTATACAGCTTCTTAAGCTATTTGATTTCGTATATCTTGCTTAGCCTTTACTGATTTATCATCCGTGTTTTTCTTTCTTTATTTTTTATTATTTTTGGTACTTGTCAATTAGCTGGAACCCACGCAAGAAGTCAAATTTGGTTGATGCTAATGAAATAAAACAAAATATGATGAAAATATAATAGTTTAGAAACAAATTTGGGCTATATATTTGCCTATTAGGGGGATGGGGGGTAAAGCACAGCATATATTAAATGCGTAACCTAACCTAGGTACCTTTTCCCTCCCCCCTAAACCCCCCAAAACAAAAGTTTAAATATTGTAAACGTAATGACAAACCACGGTTTGCAATCCAATTCTCTATTGAAAGAAACCCGTTTGGCTAGTTTCTTAAACATCTTCCGTATACAATATATCGCATGGGTTCCAGCTAATTGACAAGTACCTTATTTTTTTCATTTGGTGCCCATTACTATAAAACATTACGTAACTGCATACTGAGGTCCTTCATTTAAAGTTGGATCTTTTCTAGCTTTTAAGATGTATTTGTTTGTGCAAGTTTCCACTTAACCAATTCATACAATTACATGTCATTTTCACTGTCCTCGGTACTTCGATGCTGCTTTTATAATTTTTATTGTACTGTTCATTAAAAGAATACACACACGTGGGGAGATATCCCACTTCATCGAAAAATATAATTATTTTTCTTAGATTTTAAGACATTTGTTTTATGCGCGGTATCCATGATATATTTATTTTAATTTAATTAACTCACAAAAAGTTTAAATACAATAATCAATATGATTCACCCAAAACCAAACGGTTGACGTGGGGTGAAACAGGTAAAAAAATACATATAACGTCATTTAAATTCACTATAATAAGAAAGAAAGAAAGAGAGAGAAAAAAAAGAAGAATAATAATAACAATACTACAGGGACAGCAACTACATACCATATTCATGTTGTGGGGTCGCACTCACAAACCAACAAGCAATTACAACTTAATTTAAATTGAATTAAATTAATTCACCTCCAAAACAAACAAAACTAGAATTCATACTTACTTAATAATTTTTCTTTCAATTTTGCTTTAAAACCACTAAAATTTTCTAGTTTCTTCATGTATACCCTTTATAAAAAAAGAAAACGTGGACCTGGCAGACACTATAGGTGGAGTATAATAATAATTTTTACCCCTAGTATTTTACCGTGCAGTATATTTTCTATGTTGAAATAATGTTATGTGCAGACTAATGTTAGGCCTTATAAATGTCTCAGATACCACTTTTTTCCAACAGTTCTGGCGACATGGAACCCGAAATCCCTTTTATTTGTAGATAGGCCACAGTCTTGGATATGGGTTGTTTCCTCTCCTCTTATTGACCTTCTAAAAACCCTTTTTCCTCTAAAATACTGCGTAGATGACGGTAAAATACATAGGATTAAATCTAAAATTGATTTTATTTGACTTGTCACACCGTTTAAACTGAGGCGCCGTTTCATATCGGATTGGCTTCGAAAAAGGAACAGAAAATTATTGGTTGATCGATCAAGCACACTTCGACAGCTTTTACTCTCTTTTATTCATCCCAAAATAAAACGAAGCTAAAACGCTACGCTTTCATTATTCAGATAACGGTTGAAGCGACATGTGTCTAATTATCTAAATTATTTTGTTGACATGGCGATTTTTTTTTAAGACATGCCTTTTTACCTGTAGATTGTAACAATTTAAAGAAAAAAAAATTAGCGAATGAGAAAGTTGAATAACTAGTTTTTGAGGTTCGGTAGGAACAAATCCTCCACATGCCAGTTCCCAGTTGTCTATGTCGACACTCAAGAGTCAAGACTAGTCGCTCCTTCGGAATCGAAAAACTAAATTCGATATCAACTTTTTAGTATCTCTTACATTAAAGTTATTTGGTTGTTGTATAGGAGGACGGTTTGAATCAAGATTTTTTGAAAGCAGTCATTTTGGGCGTGTCAATTCAAAAGATTTTATGTGATTCTTTTTTCTGAAGAATATTTATAGCTCTGTGTTTAGCGAAATGCGCCACATCAATTGGTATAATTCGCGTTCCTACTTCTTATGTGGCCTCAATAGGTTTTTTCCCAAAGTTTGTGTATGTCCTTTTCCTGGATGCACAAACAGCTGGAATTTGAACATTTGGTATAATTTTATTTCTTATCTTCGAAGCTAGTACTGCTCGTCCATAACAATTAAAAACTCGAAACGTAGTTCCAGTTTTTTGCGTTTTTTCTGTTTCTCTTACATTTGAAGCTAAGAAAAACTGTTTTCTTAATTTGGGTAGAAGGGGCAGTTACCTAGGAATGTATTTGGAAGGGCATGAATTCGAAGCAAATAAAAAAAAAAAAAAATTGATGGATATAGGATTTATAAGAAATCATAGGAAAAATCGCTGGATTTTTGGAGGGGCCAGGTGCCCAAATACTCCTCCGGATATACATACGTTTCTTCTACTAAGGTTTCGTCAACACCGTTGCACAACAATTTCTAGCTCCGGATAAATAAACTTGGCCTTTCATTGGAGCTAATGAAAAAGATATGCACGTTTTCTTTTCTTTTTGAAATCACTTATGGACCCTTGAAGCCACGTGTGCCTTTTGCAACTCGGAGATAGCATTAGCATACAATAATCAATTTATCAAAGGTTAAAAAGTGACGGTGCAAATTCTTTTATCTTTCTTTTTCTTTTGAGTCTGATTGTCAAGGTGTTGCCGTTGTTGTATTCATGCTTTTACGAATTAAAAAGGCCAAACGGTATTTATGTATTATCCAGAACACACTCAAGAAGTAAAGTTAGGTTAATTATAATGAAATATACAAAAAAATGATGAAAATATAATTCTTTAGAAACAAAACTATGGAAACTTCAGCAAAGAATTATAGAAAGCAGGCAGCATAGAACGTATTAAATTAAATGCCTAACCTAACCACCTCTATATGTCAAATATTTAATTAAAATATAACTGCATTGTATGAGAAAGACGTTTACTCAGATCAAACAAAACAAACTTCTCGAGTGTGTTCTGGATAATACGTAAGTACTGGATATATAATAAGTAAGGTGTGGACGGTCCCCTTTAAATTGTTGTGATTTTATGTTTTTCTCCATACTTTCATACAAATTTCTCAAAATGTACTTTTGTTTTGGAGAATTCTGCCATCGAAATTTGTCACCTCCGGAAAAAAACTGCGCACATCTATGGTATTGTCTTTCAATCGTAAATATTTTTAATCCCCAAATACGCTTAACAATAAAGTTAGTTGCTACAATACATTTGCACTAAATAATATATAACTAATTTTAGTCATTTAATGTATTTTTAATCCCGCTTTTCTCATTATAAAGCTTCAGTTTTCTATTGATCAACCTGGTTGATTTTATGGAAGTACCATATATTTTTGAGCCCCATAAAATAGTTTACAGGACAACTTTATAACCAGTTACCTTTTTATTAACGCCATGAGTGGCCCATAAGGGTGGTACTAATTGGGTGTCAAATATTGAAGCGAGTTTTGTACACTCAACATAGCAATGTCCCGCCACGCCAGAAACTCAGTGCTTTCAAAAAGTGCAGAATTAGTCTGTTGTAGTGGTCTCTTGTTGTCGTAAGATGTCTTCGATTCTCACAATCTTTATTTTCTAACATTTATAAAGCTCGATACGGTGACTGATTTTGTAGCAGTGATTGTAATCCCCTGAGAATATTTGATTGTCTTACGTTAACGTTAAGAGTAAAGGAAAATCATTTAACTTCTTCCTGTTGTTTTTTTCAACTTTTACCAAATTTGATCATACTTGTAGAAAATTGACCAAATAATTGTTTACTGAAAGATTACAGGGGTGCCAATTGGGGAAGGGGTATTGCCTCCTATATTTTGATATTTTCATTGAAAAACACTTTTTTATATATTTGCATTAAAATTCGAAAAAAACAACAAATTGTCCACCCCCTAGATTGTGAAAAAAGACATTTTAACCCACCCCCCCCCCACCCATTCTCTTCTAAATTTTCCTGGATTGACGCCCTGAATGAATAACTGAACTCAACCAATTTAATTTGGATCCTTTACTTTGATACCAGTCTCTCAAAAAGTACTTTCCTGGATTTGATTAATTCTAATGCTACTCGTCATTTCTGTAACAGGGCATAAAAAAGTGTTTCTTTCAATATGTGTTAATATATTTAATTATTTACAAGGTTTTATACTCACACTACATCATCTTTCGTAAAGAGGGCGTACAACGCAAAACTGACCACTCCAGTAATTGCAACCCCCATGATGCCAAGCAAAGGATAGACCTGGAAAAATGGAAGAAAATAAAGTTCAAAAGAACGATAAGGTGTGGTTAATAGGTAGTAGAAGTTGGAGGTAGAAAATATCACCTCACGTTATGTAGACTCGAATTGGAATATTTAGATTGGTAGTATTTTCTATTGAGCTGAACATCGATACGGCTGTATCAGTCTATGGTGGTAATAACACAATATACCGTAGTAATAGATTAATTAATTGATCTATGCTGTAGTATTAACAAGGCTGTGCTCAGGAACTCATATTTGGAGTGTGGGCCTCCATAATTCCAGTTTTTGTAAGACGAAAATACCAAGCAGTCAATTGAAATTTACATGCACTCTCAGCTTAGGATTGTTTACTTAGCTGTATGTGTCGGGGGGAGGAGGTGGCATGCTCAGTGACTGAAAAGTAATTATTTGAATCCATGTACAACGAACATATCGAAAAAAAATATTTTCATTACCCCCCCCCGGGTCTGTTTACGTAGGATGATACCTTCCTATAATTGTCAGTTTCATCAACAAAATTCTTAATACTCTATTAATAACTGTAGTAATTAACCTCCAACCCTGAGACCAATCCAAAATACCCCCCCCCCCCTTACTAATTACCAAAATGTATGATTTTTGGCGGTTTGAGAATTCACTTTAAAAAAAGAGAAAATTATTTTATCTCTTGTGTCGTTTTTGTGGGAGGATCTGGGGGAATTCCCTGGTTCCTCTTGAGCGCAGCCTTGAGTATTGATGTAGAATTGTAATTATTTTGTTTAGTTGCCGAAAATTTTTCCTGCTCTGAAAATTTGTTCGGCTGTATTTTTTATTTATTTATATCTTTTTTCCGTTTTAGTTTCCAAAACTTTTGAGTTAAATTTTCTTTTCAAGTGTTACAGGCTTAAAAAAATATGGTATATGTATAGTTATATATGGTAAAATTTGTAATTTCGTGGACGTTCTGAATCAAAAGATGGTAAGAGCCAAGAAATGATGATGCTTACACAACTAGAAATATCGCTTAGAAAGTCACAGTTACCAATACAGGCTTTAAAGACGGAAAAAAAAAACTGAAATGGGGCGTGAAAATCATTCCGAAACTGTTCAATGTCCATGACTGGCAGAAAAAAATAATCTAACAAGCCGGGCACCTAAGCCTCGTCATCTGATCGAACGGCCACGTTGAGTTGGGTTCTAGCTTTTTGGTGTGTTAGCAGGACGGAGATTTCATTGCATATTAAACGGCAACGTTTTCTCTGCACAAATTGTGCTTTATAAGGGCTGACCATTCCTTATTTGTGCTTGGTGCTTTAAAAAAGTTTAAGAAATAATGTTTCGAAAACTTGCACTCAGTCTGACAGTGTTAATCTGTTACATCAAGACCTATGCACAAAGCAAAAAAAAAACGCAACTTCTCTCCAGCCCTTAAATATCATTCTAATTTATTCTCACTGTGAATTGGGGTTTCGGTAAAGCAAATGTTCCAATGGCCCTATATTGCCACGTGTTACTTAGGAATCTCATCTTAAATATAAAAAGAGAAACATTAGATGCGATGACTTTATCAATAGAACGAGCTCGGGAAAAAATTCTTTCTAATGAAAGATAAAAATTCAAAATGGCTATATATGGCAAAATTGGGATGAAACTTGAAAACAGCTGAGAAACAGAACTTTAAAACTGAAGTTCAGTAAAGGAGAAGTTACTTTTTTCTAAACTTCAGTGGCATAAAGCGTTTTTTTTAGTTATTTTTTCCTGAGATTGTTTTTAAGTTTCATTTCCTTCAGATGTAGGATATTTTTTCACAGATTTAAGGCCATTGATACCTTAAAGCAGTGGTTCTAAAACTGGTACGCGTACCCTTTAGGGGTACGCAAAATTGTTTAGGGGGTACACGGCCGGCCAAAAAAAAAAACAACCCTTTAACTCTAGGAGTGGCAATTTTATTTATATGTTAGCTATAGTTTACTTAGTACCGGTAGAAGGGATATCTAAAATGGTTCTGTTCGTAAAAGTGGGTGCAGTTTCTAAATAAGTTTGAGAACCACTGCCTTAAAGAATCGCTTTGTCTCATCTATTATAAATTTTTTTTAGTTTTTTTTTTTTTATAATTGACTCGGCGGTCCTGCCATAACTTGTAGACCTTGAATGAGCTATCTGAGTAAACGACAGAAAACTAAAAGCAGTCAGCCGCCTTCCCAAGAGTTCTAGAAAAACCAGTAACTTCCCCTTTTTGTGCCAGAGATACAGGCATTCAGGTTTTTATCAAACTTATGTCATGGGAAAGTCTGAATTTTGTTTTATCTGTTAAACGGAGCAGTTTTATTTTTAAAGTTCAGGAAAGGCTTGTCCCTAAATATGTCTTAGAACAACTGCTTGGAAAACGTTGAAAATTAGCCAAAATGAAATATCACCTGTACAATTTGAGAGTGTTGAGAGTTCCCTGTGGTGCTACCCCCTTTGATTGAAAACCTTGCTGACACGGGGATATATTATTTGTGCTGTAGGTACATTGAATACACAGCAATTTGCTTATCAATTAATAAAAGACTATATATTTCTTTCTTTTAAATTAGTCTTTCGTTAGCTTTTCGAACTATCGACACGTTATAGATCCCCTATCAATTTTACCAAAATTTATGGAAATATCATTTGAGTAATTTGACTGCTTTGGGAGTTCCCTGTGATACTGGGAAAATTCGCTAAGGGGCCCTTTGTCTTTGAGACGGCCAGCCTACGCTTAGGCTCGGAAAATGATTATTTAGGTATCAAATTACCGTAATGCGGTTGTGCGGTTGCGCTAATACTAAATTAATTGATTCTTTTTCAAAGGGATATTTGAATAAGTACTCTATTAAATAGATTGATGTCGATAAATTGCTTTAACTTGAATTCCTAAGCCATATTTGTGTTTCAAACCCTTTATTTCAATTTACCATCTTTTACATACCATCTTTTGAATTACTATAGCCGAGTTGCTAGAAGCAAAATTGTAGTCTAAGAAGTATTTTAACTTCTACTTTATGTTTTACGTAAGATACTGCCCCCCCCCCGTTTTTATTAAAAGTTTCTGGATTGTTGCCAAGCAGTCGGTTTAGTGGATAAAAACTAGCATTTGCTTGCTCTTAAATTCAACATCTGGCAATTTTTCGTTCATCATGATGTTTGAATTGACAACAAAAGTAAAAAATCATTTTGATTTATTGCTTGTATTCAATTTGCACTGCTTGCTTAATGTTATTTTTCAAAAGACTGACCATAATCTTATGTAAGGTCGGATTGTTTTATTTGAGTTCAACTAAAATTGTTCAATCCGTTTGTTGTTATTTCATTAAAAAAATGGAATACAGATATATCAAAGCCTTATCGTCTCGAACGAATTGCTGTTCTCAAGGGGAAAATAAACAGGGTAGTGTTTGTGTCACTTGGATCCTTCTGATTTACATAGTCTTACTGATTCTCTCTGAGAACATCTTAGTTTTCTTATAAAGCATTGAGATTATTACGAGATCGAAAAGAGTTAATTCAAATACAAATGCAAGCATCCATTTCTTTACGATTATTTCATAATATGGCTTGCGAAAAATTTCCCTACCCCTTCCCCAATGCTCATATGTTTGAGCTATCAAAACTTGACAAGTGGGGAAATTGGTACTTTCCCATTATATGGGCATTTCTAAAAAGTCAAGTCTGGTTAATGCTAATGAAATAAAATAAAACAGGATGAATATACAATAGTTTATAAACAAATTTGGCTATATATTTGCACATTAGGGGGGGGGGGGTAAAGCATAGCATATATTAAATACGTAACCTAACCTAATCTAGGTACCTCCCCCCCCTTCCCCCCAAAAAAACAGTTTAAGTATCGTATACGCAATAAAAACCACGCTATGGATTGCATTACTCTGAAGTCGCCTCTTGAATTACCCGTCAAAAACTGATTTTTCGTGACTGGCTTCCTTGTAAATACCCATGTAATGGGAAAGTACCGGGAAATTTAATTCAGTAAAAAGCGCATCTACGCCATTTGCTTCGAACAACTACAATTTTTGACTTCTGTTTTAACTAACGACATTCTTAATTTGTTAATCGTGCAATAGTGACTCTGCTAATGGGAAATGTTGGCAATTTCAAAAAATGTCTAAATATGGAAAGTAAAAGAATCCCTGAGTCACATACGTATTAGTTTTTGGGGGAGGGGTACGGAAAAAAACGTAGCAAAACTTGTTTATATCCATTTTCGTTACGTTTTTACGAGTCGGATAAAAACTTCCGCATGGGGTTTCAAAATCTGAAACCCCCCACCTAGTCCCTGAGCCTCAAGAATCTTCATGGGAGGAGGTGAAGTACAAAATCGTAAATTCCCACTGACGTACATGTCTGTCCCTTTACTATCTGTATTTTTGTGACCAATTTTTTAATAACAACCATTTAGGCTTTGGACCCCGCCTGGCCTCATTAAACCTACATAGCCTGACCTACATAGCACACTGAGGAAAATTACGATTCATCATACTGGCTTTAAGAAGCTTTTCTACATTTCTTGTAGTGACCTTCTTAGTTTTCAGATTTCAAAAGCCGTATGTTAGGCTCAGAAATTTGTCATCAAAGCTTTCTGCAATGACCATTTGACTACAGAGAAAAATACAGTTTGCTATTAAAAAATGTTTTTACTCAAGCGCTTTTCGTTATTTTACTTAATTTATTATTTATTTTACGTTATTTTATTTTAATATATATATAATATTAAATAAATAAAGAGGATAAAAAGCCGAAATTTCCGTAAGGACCTCTGCCAAGCTCTCTTCAGTGCTCAAAAAAAAGGGAGAAGAAAAAACTAGCCTTTGGAAGTAAATTCATCAGAAGAAACGTTGAATCAAACAAACAAATAACCAGGCCAAAATAAATGAAAGGCCGTTCATCAATTAATTATACAATTTATTTATATAATTATATATTTTATTCAACTATATTATCTAATTCACAGATCTAGTTCATAGTTAGAAAATTGTCATGGCTAGAATGTGATGTGCAGGATGGCAGATCTCCTGGGCTTTTAAATCCAAATTAATCCAAAAAGATTCAAATGCACGTTAAAAATAAGTTTCAACGATTAGTTTACAGTTATAGCTACTATTCTGTTAAAGTGTCTACAATTATAATATAATTATTATATATTATATAATATAATTATCATATATATTATATTATAATATAATAATTTATTTATTTTAATACATATTTAATATAATTTACGTTATAAAATATATTAATATATTTTACGTTATTTTACCTACTTAATTTAATATTTCATACAAAAGAGCCGTTTAAGTTTTGCGTTCTTTTTACTTGCTATAGATTTCACTTAGCAACAGCAGGTAAATACAACAGGAACAAAAGAGTTAGGTTATTTGTTACCCTTTTTGGCATATGCTTAAGGAATATTAACTTAAACAACAGGTAAACGATATAAAAAATGAAAGCGTGGTAGAAATCGGAAAAAACTTGGAAATTTGAATGTACTTATTAATTATATTGATAGGAGAGGGGACATTGAAATAGGGTAGCAAAATAAAACATTACAACGGTAGGTGAATTCAACGAATCATGTTTCTACGTTTCTCTTACGCCTACTATAGGAAACGCAATTTTGTCACAAGCTATACGAAAAAATACTAAACTACTACTACTAACAACTCACTGGAGTACCGAGCCGCATGAGGCCAACAGAGCTGCGCATGCTCCTCTATCGCAATCTTTTCAGTTTTCCTCTTTTCATCCTCCCAAGAAGTTCCATTTTTCTATAAATCTTTTTTACCACCTCTGACCAACCCACTCTTACGACCTGCTTTCCGTTTGACCCTAGATGGATGGCTGAAAAAGACGATCTTTGGTATCTAGTCATCCTTCAACCGCAACACGTATCCTAGCCTTCTTAACCTTTCTTACATTATAGCCCTAGAAAGCAGGATAGAAGCACATTTTTCGTACATCCTACTGTTTGAAATACAGTCAACCAGAGCGGTATCCAAAACAATCCTAAAACCACAGCTCATATAATTATCCAGTAAGCTTATCGCAGATCATTTCTGGTCTTCGTTCTCGGTGCGAACAAAAAGCTCCTCCTACTTCTTTCTGCATTAGCGGGTTAGTCTGTTTCCGATTGTTTCCAACAAAGTACATTATTCGTAATAGCGGGTTTCCACTTGTTTCCGGTTAGATCACAGTCTGACTTGTCTACCCATGAAAAGATCTGATGCCGCCTATGTTTCTATCTGCAAAAACGTTCTCTGGAGCACTCGCACCTTGGTCCGGGTTTTTATAATGGGTGAGATAGGGAAAGATCATACTGGATAATTATATAAACTGTGCCTAAAACCTCCTCAGTTTGTAGAAGCGCTCAAGTTTCAGAATCATGCTTGACTACTGTCATCACTCGTACAATTTAATGCGTTAAATTATCTCTGTTGGTTTGTGTGTTTCAAATTTGTTTTCCCCATCTTGCAGACCTGCCATTAAGCAAGAAGAGTGTCAAGAACTGTCCATCTATAATGATTCCGGTGACTCTGGAAGATCTTCACCCAATGACCCCCCTCCAAATAAGCTTTTCGTTGGGGGGCTCAGTTGGCACACAACTGGCGAAAAATTGAAGGAATATTTTAGCCAGTTTGGTACTGTTCTTGACGTTTTGGTGATGAAGGATCCTCTTACTCAGGTAAGTTTTATTTCTGATTTTGTATTTTTGTTTTCTTGCTATTGCTTGATGACATGACAATGCTGTTTCTCGTTGACTTAAAAGTTAATTAAGTGGTATACTATCACCTACTACGATAAATATGTCAAGTATTATTATATAGGAAATCTTCAACCTATTCTTAGTGGATGTTTCCATAATCTTGTCATAAGGCTCAAGAGGGCGCTTCTAAAGAAAAATGTTTGAAGTCTGCTGTCGAGTATGTATGTTTGAGGAGACTGGACTAGTGCCCCCCCCCCCCCTACCTTTTTCCGGCAGATATTCATATTTTTGAGTTTTCCTATGGCCTAGTATCTAATACTTTCCATACAATTTGTTTTCTTTTTTCATTTTTTGTTAGAATTTTCCCTCTTTTCTACATAAATGACTGTTTGCATGGGAGCGCCTTTGGGATTGCATTTCATAAATCTTGATTCTTTACGAATGCCACAGAAATGTAAGTTAACGTCGTTTTTTCCACTTTTTAGAAGTTAATTTAACAGTTTCAATGTCACATTAAAAAAGAAACAATCCAAAAGTCAATATTTTTGGTCCAATTATTGCTAACAAAGATAAATATTGGGCCAACCAAGTTCTGTTTTGCATTACGAATAATTAAATTTATAACCAGTAAGAAATAACTTTCTCCTGAAAAGACTGTTAGACTTTCTATTTGTAATATCTCAAAGCTTGAAAACAGTAACAATACATTCATGAGAGTAAAAATTATACCATCAAGAAATATCTAGAATCCAGACACATATTTTTTATAAGTTACTTTATTTAAAGCAGGGAATGAAGGCAGGTAGTAATAAAGCGAAAAATGTTTGTTTCTTTTTCAAAACTTCCAGCTTCATTGCCATGTCCACAAAAGAATGTTCTGTACAGATAAAGAACGTGCACCAGAGCTTTATTCGGGCTATGGTAAAAAGGAATTTTGAGTCCAAAAAAGGTTACCCCCCCCCCAAAAAAAAAGAAGCTATTTTTACTAGCCTTTTACGTCTTTAAAATTTCGGGTACGTCCTTAGATTTTGGGAACATTATGTTCTCTTTAGATTCATAGGCCTTTGGTGGCTTAAAAATCCAGCATTAGTGCTTTCTAATGCTCACCCATATTTGCCGATGATCGAATGGAAATCAATAAATTCCTTCTGCTAAAGCAAAGATATATGGAAGACCCTGTATATATGTAAATGCAAGGTTTCTATCCATTGTAAACGCATATCGAATATATCCTATCTTAGAAAGGAAGCCATCAAAATTACCTTATTCAATTATTCAGTAATAATTTTCAATTTGACTGAAGCCTCATATCAACTATGCCAAACATACTCTGGAGGTGTGTTGGGACTAAACAAGGGTGCATTTGCCTTCAAAAAATGTAAGAAAAGGGCCTTTTGAAAGATTTAAAAAAAAAATTATATCTATACAGATACATGATAATGTTATGAGGTGTAGTATTTCAGTAGTATTTGTCCATTGAGGGTGTCACGTGCTGGTGTAAAGATAGAGGGGTGCGTACTTAAGAAAAGGCCCAAGACCCGTGGGGTAAACTTTGCTACATATTTACAAGTAAACCTAATATTTTTCTCTGAAGAGGCTTTCAGATTTTCTTGAAGTTGTGGATAATAAAATTTTACTTTCTATTAAAATTAGTTTTTTCCCTTTCATTTTATCCTCAAGAAAAGGTTGCTTTGCAAATCTTATCCTTCTGGTATATAAGTAAAGAACGATATTGGCACAATGTATTTTTTTTTTTTTTTTTTTTTTTTTTTAGACCAGGGAACATCATGTAGAAAGAGTTGTCGTAGAAACTTCGAAAAGGGCTCATTCGATTGGAAATTGGAGTGGCTTTTGCCCTTCTTAACAGTCGAAAGTGACCGGAAGGCAACTAACAGTCCTTCCACGACCACCTTTTCGCCAAACACATTTAATCTAAGTTTTGAGATTGCCATTTTGTTCAGAATTGTTGATTTCCAAATGGAAATTAGGTTTTTGAGGAGGAGACTCTCCCACAACCCTCAGGACAAGGCTTGTAAGTTATGCCCTGGCGGCATATAAGATTTTTTATAGAAAGTATTGTCGTGGAAGCTTCAAAAAAGGCTCATTCGATTGAAACTTCAAAGGGCTAGTGCCCTTTTTAATAGTCGAGTGATTTGAGGCCAACTAACCCCCCTCTCACGCCCACATTTCCCCCAAACATATCCAATCAAAATTTTGAGATAGCTATTCTGTCCAACGTAGTTGAAAGTTCTAGAAATTAGGTCTTTGAGGATGACACCCCCCCCCTCACAGCCCTCAGAGCAAGGGTTATACGTAATGCCCAGGGGGCATATAAGGTTTTTTTTATAGAAAGTGTTGTCATAGTAACTTCAAAAGGGTTCATTCGATTGAACATTGAAGGGACTACTGCCCTTATTAATAGTTGAAAGTGATTTGAGTGCGACTAACACCACTTAAACGCCCACCAATTATCCAAACACATCCAATCAAAATTTTGAGATAGCCATTTTGTTCAGAGTAGTTGAAAGGTCCGGAAATTATATCTGATGATAACACTCCCCCACAGCCCTCAGGTTAAGGGTTGTAAGTTGTGTCCTGGGGGGCATATAAGGTTTTTATTGAAAGCTTTTTATTAATAATCAAAAGTGATCGGAGGGCAACTAACCCCCCTCGCAAGCCCAGCTTTTCCCAAAACACATCCAATCAAATTTTTAGATAGCCATTTCGTTCAACGTAGTTAAGAGTTTTAGAAATTAGGTCTTTGATGATGATAACCCCCTCAGAGCCCTCAGGGCAAGGGTTATAAGTTGTGCCCTGGGGGCATATAAGGTTTTTATAGATAGTTATATTGTAGGAACTTCAAAAAGGGATCATTCGATTGGAAATTAGAAGGGCGTGTGCCCTTTTTAATAGTCAAAAGTGATTGGAGGATAACTAACACCCCCCACACACCAACCATTTTCCACGTACAGACGCATCCCATCAAAATTTTGAGCCATTTTTTTGAACGTAGCCGAAAAGTTCGGAAACTCTATTTTTGAGGATGACAATCCCCCCACAGCCCTCAAGGCAAGAGTTGCAAGTTATGCCCTGGGGGCATATATATTTTTTTTTTTATAGAAAGCGTTGTCGTAGAAACTTCAAAAAGGAATCATTCGATTGGAAATTGAAACGGATAGTGCTCTTTTTAATAGTCAAAAGCTATTGGAGGGCAAGTAACCCCCCTCTCACGCCCACTATTTCCCCAAACACATCCAATCAAAATTTTGAGATGGCCATTTTGTTCGACGTAGTTTAAAGATCCGGAAATTATGCCTTTGAGGATGACAACCCCCTCACGGCCCTCAGAGCAATGGTTATAAGTTGTGCCCTGGGGCATATAAGGTTTTTATAGAAGCGTTGTCATAGAAACTTTAAAAGGGCTCATTCGATTGGAAATTGAAAGGGCTAGTGCTTTTTAATAGTCGGAATTGATTGGAGGGCAACTGACCCCCCTCTCACGCCCACCATTTCCCCAAACACATCCAATCAAAGTTTTGAGATAGTAATTTTGTTCAACGTAGTTGAAAGTTCTAGAAATTAGGTCTTTGAGGATGACAACCCCCCTCACAGCCCTCAGGGTAAGGGTTTTAATTTATGCCCTGGGGGGATATAAGATGTTTATAGAACGTGTTGTCGTAGAAACTCAAAAAGGGCTCATTCGATTGAAAAGGCTAGTGCCCTTTTTAATAGTCGAAAGTCCCCCTCCCTCGCCCACCCTCCCCATTTGCCCATTATGTTTAAAAACTAAATGTTGCCTTAAGGTTAAATCCAAATAAACTGTGTTAATGCTAATTCTCAATGAGGTATCTCAGCAGTATCCCAAGAATGACTGAGGGTATTATGTTCAAACTTTCGGCCAGATGCCTTCCCAAGGCCAGAAAATAATTTGTAATTTACTGAAAAAAATACAAATGAATGTACATTGTCAGTTTAATATACATATGCTGATATTTATTAATCAAAATGTTAATAATATTTGATTTATTAAAGTTATAAAAATGAAAACATTCATTTTTTTTTTAGTAAGGTGCAAATTACGTTCTGGCCTTGGGATGGCATAGGGGCTTTAAGCCCTATGGTTGTTAATTTCTGCTCGTTTTGAGTTTGACTCGGTTATTTATTATAATTCCTGTTCGTTTTGGGTTTCATTTATTTATCGATTCTGGCTTGTGGTAGTTTTACGCTTGGTAGATTATTTGATTTTATTTTTGCTCATTTTTGGTTTAATGGAGTTCTTTAGTTTTCTTTGAAAAACTTATTTTGTGGAAAAATGTTTTTAATTAATTTCATAAAGAAACAATTGAGGAAAGTGGATAATGATGTATTGTTCGATTTTTGGTTATAATGCGGTAATAATCCAGTGAGAAAAATTTTCTGAAGAATTTTATTCGTAGATTGTGCCCTCCCGTATGAACGAAGTTGGTCGAAGTTCAGAACGAAGCTGATCGGCCCTTTTTCGAAGTTGAACGAAGTTTGTCCACCTTTGAACGTTGCACATTTTTTTTGTTAATGCTAAAACGTTTCGGAGACCCCCGTCTTCACCTGATGTACGTCACAAAGCTTCATTTATTCCGTCACGCCTGGCACATCGGATTATACTTGGGCAAATTTCCACTGCGCCACACCTCATGCCGTATATTAAGCAATTCCACCATGTTCCACCTCTTCCCTGTGTGGTACACATTAGGGGCGTCGTTTGAGGGGGGCAAGGGGGCAGTTTGTCGTCCAATAATTTGGAGAGAAAAAATTGGTCTAAGGCCCATGGCCTTGACTATCCGAAAATCCTGGAGTTACGCCCTTGGTACACATCCGCTGTGCGTGGCACATGCCATATGGTTTATATGACTTTAAATTGCAACATTTCTCTGATTTATCGTTATTAAGTCGGAATTCATTCAAGAACATTTAACTTTTCCCGTAATCAGAAAGTAATCATTTAAATTTTATTAATCTAAACATACCCCAGATTTTATTGTAGTTCCAAATCACAGTATAAAGATATAGCAGTAAGATTACCGCAGATAATTTCTGGCTCTTCATTCTTGGTGCGAAAAAACAGCTCCTCCCACTTATTCTTGCATTAGCGCGTACAAACAGCTCCTCTCATTTGATCTGCCATCAGCGGTCCAATTACCCTGGAACACGTATTTCGGCAGAAACTTTCTCAAAATACCTTTGAGACCAACTTAAGACTTCGAAACCTACTTTTAATTCCTAAAAACATCTAATAATAACATTGCACTACTAATTATCGATTTTCATATATGTATTGGAATAAGTTCATTTAAAATTAGTTTCTTCAAAATTTATTGTTCCAACGTTGAAGCCAAGTTTCACGTTCAAGAGAAATCTGACTTGTCTACCCGTGAAAAGATCTAGTGTTGCTTATGTTTCTACGTTCTCTGGAGCACTCGCACCTCGGTCCGGGTTTTTATAATGGGTGAGATAGGGAAAGATCATACTGCCTATAATTTATATACTGTGTTCCAAATGAACCAGTTATCAAAGTATCAGTGTTTAAGACTTTCATTTAGTTTTAACCGCTCAATGGAAATTAGAATATAATCAATTCTCAGCATTTCAATTCCCTCTATAAATTGTACTTAAATAGCAATTCTAAATGGTATTTCTTTGGCATGGATTCAATTTTATTCTTTATGCTTCACTTAATTATTCAGATTATCTGCCGAAAGGAAGCACTCCAACTAAACAGTTAAGTTTTTGTAATAATTACTATTTTCTATGCATAATTCAACGGTTATTAGCTGAAGAGGTTATCTGCTCCGGTGAATAAAAACACAATTGACGGCAACTTTTTTAACAACATTCTAAAAACTTACTTTTTTTGTTGCGTTGAAGTGACGCAACTTTCTTTGCATAAGAAAGGAATAAATTGACAAAAACAAATTGACGCTAAGAATTGAATTTAGATTCAGGTATTGCCAAAAATCAAGGTTGTGGATTAGGGCCAAAACTCCAAAATCGGAAAGTTATAACGAAATTTGGAGTGACAAAGAAATAAATAAGTTCAAGTTCATTTTTCTTTTTTTTTTCAAAATCTTTAGGCCAAGCTAATGTGTCAATAAATTCTGTCTTGTGAATCGCTTCAGACATCAGAGTAAATTTTGATTTGGGTTTGTCTACTATAAATGTCTTTTTTAGTTATTCTTCACAAATATGTATTCTTTATATAGTTTTGTATATCCTCAAAGGAGGACTCGAACCTACACCCCTTATGAATTTGACCTTGATTGATTTGGTTTCAGACTTATCGATGTATCGTTTTCAACTGAAAACTGATGGAGGGGGCTGCATTTACATCACTCATTTTTATTCTTTTTGCAGATATGGCTACATATGCAAGGTAGGAGCAAAACTGCTATTGAAAATACAATGTTGGGGAGGGGTGAGACAATTTTCTCCATAGTCATGTTGGCTAATGCAATTTGTTTTTACTTGCCTTCATTTCAAAGGTTTTCAACTATGTGACTGGTTCATCTTCATCTGTGCTCATCTTTGTTTTATCTTTTTTCATTTTTGTTCTGTATTCATCATGTTCATGTTCATCTATAATTTTGCAATTCTTGTGCTTTCGAGTTTCTACTCCCCTACAGTCTTCTGAAATATATTCCTCGAAGTTTTGGCTCTGAATAAGAATTAAATTACGACAAAAAAAACACGCAAAAATGTTGTCTCTGTCCACGCTTTACAATTGCAAACTTAGATTTACTGGTTATAGCTAAAAGGAAGAACAAGTTAGATTTTAGACTTAAATTATCCGTAAAAGGGAAAAGCAAGTACTTCCACTTTTTCTGTGTCTGGATCGAGTCGTATACGGTCGCATAATAAGAGCTGCTATTATTTTCTTTTTTTTATATATTTTGTTACATATTCCTAGTATTCAAATCAACATTCTCTATTTATTTAATAAAAAACTGATTCTTTTACACCCTATCTAAAAAAACTGTTTTTTATTTTAGATTATTCATGTCTGCTGTTCTTTGAAAGGCTGCACGTAAGGCATTTCACATTCATACGAATTTGTAAGGTCGAATCATGCTGGGAACTGATTTTGAAAATCTCACAGGAATTGCATTTTCAATTACCTTTTCTAATACCCTTGCGCTTATTTACATACATCAAATAAGTTTATACACAATATAGGGTTCTCTCCGAGAGGGAATATTTTTAGTTTCAATTTTGTTCTTTAGAGGGATGGGAGCATTGACAAGTATTTTTTCCCGCCCCTCCTTGTGTTAGGTCATACAGTAAGATATATGGACTGACCTTGGGGGTTACCCAGTTTCAAAAAATGATATACATCATGTGGAGCGTACCATGGGCGGTTGAAGTGTGCCACGTGGGTGTTAGGTGACGCTGAGTGATGGGAGGGCCTACGCACGATGTGATGTCCCCATTGGGGTGGAATTGGTGGTGCTTTTGGATCTACCAAGTGTTAAGAGTGCGTAACCCCTCGGACTGACCAACACCGTACATCAGAGGAGGAAATTCAGCAATAGGGTTCAATGCTTTTTCCATTTTTTTCACAAATCCTCTCATGGAAAAATGTCGGATTTTTTTTCTGTATTTATTTTGGCACAAGTTAGTACTTTAGTTTCGAAAACATTAGTAAGTTAAGGTTTTAGTGATCTTGAGTGCGTTCACGGTGGAAATTTCAATTTAATATGTGTTTAATAAGAATTAGCCTAAATGTGAAACTGGAACAACCTATTCTCTGGTTCTCCGCGGGTAAACCCGGGGCTTTTCTAGTTTATGAAATTCATTACGAAGCTAATTTTTGATCGTTCAAACTGCTAGTTCGCTCACCTAGAACGAAAAATTTAATTATTATTTAATACTATTAGCATTTTGTCGCACCGAGAATCCGCTCTTAAGTGAAACTAGCTTTCGTTTTCATATAATTTACCGTGTTTTCGCTATTTGAACGACTTTTTCCACTAGTAAATGTAAGAACCTACGTGTGCTGTGAGGGAACACAAACACGACGTTTACACAAACGCTTACAAAAACGTGGCGTTCATAGTCTGGATAAATTCTGTAACCGTGATTCATCCCATGCTAGACCCCACAAACAGATTTAAACCTGTTGAGTAAGATTGTAATTTCTACCACAGTTCACTTGTGCAATGATTCGGCTTTTTATATTGGTTTCTCAATTACACATGGTGTCTGATTACCGTTTTTTGTTAGTGTTTCGACGTTCTCTTGGGCTTAGCTGTGACTTTGCGGGTCAAATATGTCAGGCGAGCATTTGTTGGAAATCAACTTCCGTAGTGATATGATTCGACTGACTGATTTTGAATTATTTATTGATGTAGCAGAATGAATTTCTCACGTTTTTGTGTACGGTACTCTGCAATTTGAGCTAATCCCAGAAACTTAAATTGAACGTTTGGCGATATGACAGTTGAAACAGTTTTCCGCAAAACATTGATATATACCCTGACGGAGGGACCAGGGACGTACGCAGGGGGGGGGCTCCGCCCCCCCGAAATCTGATGGTTTTTTTTCATTTTCCCATAATTTTCGGATTTTTCTCACTGAATAATGGATTTAAAGGATTTGCCCCCCCCCCCGAAACAAATTCCTGCGTACGTGCCTGGGAGGGACGTACGCAGGGTGGGGCCCCACCCCCCCCCTTGAAACCCTATAATTTCTGGGTACTTATTATTCGTTTTTGTTTTTTTTATTCACACCCCTATCCCCCCGTCCCAAATATCCTTTATACGTGCCTTCCCTTAAGTTTGTTGCATTTAAAAAATCTGTTACGTTCCACTCATGAAGAAACAAAGTTTAAATTTAACGACTCAAAATTTTAATGTTTTTGACTCAAGAACATTTTGCTATTTGAACTTCCTTTAAAATTCCATACAAAAGAACCAATCATTGTTTTTACTAGCTCAAACTTTATGGTAGAAAGTAGCAACAATAGGTAAAAACAACAGCAAGCAAGGAGCGTTCTGACATACGCCTAGGAGCGTTCTGACATGCGCCTAAGGAGTAAGCACAAGAACCTTATGTGATTGGCTAAAAAAAAGTAATGATTAACATACAAGAAAATAAACGATGGAATTAATTCGAGGGGCTACCCACTTTTTGGCACCTGGTGTACATCTAGGTCACGTGTACCACACAGTTCGGTACTATCCCATTATCCGGGCCTCTAAAAAGTCAAGTTTGGTTAAAGCTAATGAAGTAAAATGAAATAGGATGAATATATAATAGTTTAGAAACAAATTTGGGCTATATATTTGCACAGTAGGGTGAGGGGGTAAAGCATTGTATATATTAAATACGTAACCTAACCTAGGTACCCTTCCCCTCCCCCATAAACCCCCCAAAAACCACAGTTTAATATTGTATTCGCAATGAAAACCGTGCTATCATTGCCTGCTCTATAACAGTTAAGACGTCAAAAACGGGTTTTATCATTGCCTAGTCTATAGTGATTAACCCGAGAGGCCCGGATAATGGGAATGTACCCACAGTTCTACCACGGTACAACTCCCGATCATATGGTGTACTCGATTTCAGAAAGTTGGCTCCCCTTTGTATTAAACCAGACTTCCAACGCCAAAGTGTAGGATGATAATCTCTTTCTCTTTGTTCCAGCTGACAAACCATTTTTTTTTCCTTGATTAAGATCGATGCCCTTTCTTGTAGGTTTAGTTCTTATTTATGGAGGTAAGAAATTCTACTTCCCAGAAGGATCAGCAAAAAAATTTGAAGAATCCAGCCTAACATGCATTTTATAACTTATAGATAATCTAAACTTCTAAAGATCCATCGTAGGGATATAATCTTAATATAGGGCATGGCTATATACAAATTGGGTACTTGTTAAGAATCCAGAAAATACGCGAGAACTGAAGTTTCGTTAATGCTAATGAAATAAAATAGAATAACAATATAATAGTTCAGAAACAAACTTGGGTTATATATTTGCACATTAGGGGGTGGTGGTGGTAAAGCATAGCATACATTAAATACGTAACGTAACCCAACCTAGGTACCTTTTAGTCCCCTTAAATCCCAAAAAACTAAAGTTTAAAACATTTCCCGGAGTGAGAAACCCTTTGTTTATACAGCGTCTCATAAGTACCGGGTAATGCCTATCTGATCCGCAATACAATTCTCGCGTATATTCTGGATTCTTAACAATTACCAAAAAATGGTTATGAAGCATATATGTAAATAAATATGAAAATATAAATAAATATAGATAAAGAAATTAGGAGTGGGAATAACCTTCCTCCCTCGATAATTGGGGTCGATCGTCTGAGGCAATATATAAATCATTCAAACAATTTTTGACAATGGAAAAACTGTTATTCTTTAGAAAAATAGTTTTGTACCTAAGCCAGCCCTATAGGTTGAAATAATGACGCTTTTCGATGGATATTGCTGAACCAGCTCTGCTCTACGAAAAGTTGTCGCTATTTAAAATTTTGTGTCGACTGTCATTTTTTTTTTAGCCGATAGTTTGTTTGTAGAAGTATATGATATACACTTCGTAACACTAAAAGCTTTTATGGCACGGTTAATAATAAAAAAAAGTATACACAACCATGTAAATTTTAATAAAAAATACACCCTTAAATTCAAAATATAATAAATTTACCACGTTTTTTACCAGGCTGGTAAACAATGGGTCATGGCGGATTTTTTTTATAAAGCTAACCCTAGGATTCTCCTATTTAGGCACGTAAGTGAAAGTATGTGGAGGGAAAAAGCATCGACGAATTATATGAAATATAACCATGAAATTTTTCTAATGGAGTGACTGACAATTTTTCTAATGGAGTGGGATAGTAAGATCCCCTCGCGGTGTATGTCCTTGTGCCCAAAAGGACGCGCCCTCTGTTTGGATATTTATCCACTGATCTCGTTTTATGTTTTAAGATCTTTCAAATTATCAAGTTTATGGGGGGGGCTGAGAACGGGAAGAGAATTTTGCGTAAATATATTGCACCCTTGTGGATTTCTTAGAAAATAAAACACTAGATTAAATGCGACCTACTATTCCAGGTTTTTTTCAGTGTTTCAATTAATGTCTTGTCTCTGCTTGCATTTTGCAAGGAAAATGCTAATTTAAAGGGAAATGAAAAAAATTGAAAATGTAAATGATTTTTTTTTGTGGAATTCTTCCTAGACTACGGTATCTGTGTCCTGGCAACATGAATATTCGTTTTTCTATTGTTTTAGCCCTGTCGTTTTGAGAAAGTTGTCTGGTAGATGATCCCAACTAACAATCGCCCTTTTGTTGTCGTTTTTATTTCATTTAAGTTCTCTAAGTAAATTATTATCGTTTGTTTTGTCATAATTGTTAGCACTAAAATATGTCTTGGTTATGCTTTTTTCGGGAGGGGGTGTCAATTGAGGCATGATTTTACGATGAATTTAATTCAGGTTGAGTTTTATCTGTAGAAGATATATTAATGTATTCATGCATTTTCTGTTGAATCACAAAATGTGATTCAACAGAATCACACAAAATGTTTATATATATATATATATATATATATATATATAAAACTAATAATAAAATGACAATTTTACCATAAATCTAGGTTTGACAGCTAAGATGGACCAAGAGTCTCAATATTGGTAATGTTGTATATTGGTTTACCATTTTATTACCATACGATATGGTAATATTGGTTTGACAGCTAAGATGGGCCAAGAGTCTCAATATTGCCATTCTTATTTAAAGTTTGTAAGCTGTCGTTTCTCAACCTTTTCATTATCTTGACCCCCCCACCAGAGAAAAATGAAGGTAACAAAGTGGCATCTTTTGTCCCAGTAAATAAAAATTGTGCCGTTTTTTTTAACGAGAGCCCAAGTGTCTCATTAATTATTGATTAATACTGTTAATTAATTTCTTTACATCAGCTAGTTGATAAATAAGAGGTTTCTTATTTTATTCAAAAGCGTTTGCTTTCTTCGCACAAACTACGATCCCTTGTCCATAAAATCCTTATCTGCAGTTAAGGCCATGTTTCCCCTTCTGAAGCATCGGTGCTATTGCACGCGAAACTTGAAACTAGCCATGTTCTTTACATCTGTTCAACAATTTGCAAACACCTGGCTTGCATACTGTCTTTAGATTTCGATTGGATTGATGGGTTCGTAAATAAGTAGCTAAGCTATGTAAGAAGTAACGGTACTTGTTTAGAATCCGGGCAACACGCGAGAAGTGAAGTTTCGTTAATGCTAATGAAATAAAACAATAGGATGAAAATAAAATAGTTTAGAAACAAATTTGGGCTATATATTTGCACATTGGGGGGGGGGGGGGTGAAGCAAAGCATATATTAAATACATAACATAACCTAGGTACCTGTTTTTGCCCCTTCAACCCCAAAAATCTAAAGTTTAAATTTTTGTCACGGAATGAGCAATACCTCGATAGGCAGCGAAAACCTGTTTTCATATAGCATCTTTGAGATTTCGACGCAGCCTTTCTCGCGTGTCGCCCGGATTGTAAACAAGTACCGAAGTAAGTTTATTTGTTACTCTCAATAATGCAACAATAAATACGGAGTAAAGAACAAAAAATAATATAACCCGCAAGGAAACACAATCCTGAAACAGCCAAAAAAAAGGTATAAGTAAACCTAAGGTAAGTAAAGGATGGGGGACAGGGTTGCCACCCCTAGTGATTTATCGCTATTTCTAGTGGTTGTTTTATTACAAAAGAATCACTAAATCAACTAAAAAATCCCTAAAGTCTAGTGATTCTTTCTCACCTGATGGAAATCCTGGTAGGGTGGGGGGGTACTTTTGTTTCCTTGGTTCTTAGTGTTGTCTAATTTCACTATTTGCAATCACCTGCAATCTGCCTTAAAAACATTTACAGCTGTCCGAACATAAAAGTATTAGCTAGCAAATCAAATCGTTAGAAAAAATTCATTGGGAATTTTAAACGTAATATTGAGTAGCTGATAATGCAGCTTTATTCGATAACTAGCAAATCAAATCGTTGGAAAAAATGCATTGGGAATTTTAAACGTAATATTGAGTAGCTGATAATGCAGCTTTATTGCATAACTTAATTGAAAAAAAAAATGGAATACTACGTTCCAAACTTAGATAAAAGTAGACGCGACTGCCAATATTTTTGTTGTTGTCAAATTCTTTTGTTGATTTCCTACTAAATGTTTTCAGTGTTAATCTTGAATTTGTTAATTTCCAGCGCGATTAACACGCCTCTGATAATTGTTCCTTACAATTCAGTTTTCTCGGACTAACAGAAACTTGTTAGTTTACAGCACAGTTCATATAATTATCCAGTATGATCATTCCCTATCTCGCCCATTATAAAAACCCGGACCGGGGTGCGAGTGCTCCAGAGAACGTAGAAACATAAGCGGCGTCAGCTCTTTTCACGGGTAGACAAGTCAGACGCGAAACAATCGGAAACAAGTGGAAACCCGCTATTAATAACTGCACGAAGAAATGGGAGGAGCTTTTTGTTCGCACCGAGAACGAAGACCAGAAATGATCTGCGATAAGCTTACTGGATAATTATATGAACTGTGGTTTACAGTTTGACTATGGAAAAAGCATTAAATTTGTATTGCCAAATTCCTGGTAGGTATAAAAATGAACGCTGAAGGTTTCTATTTTCGAGCGAAAATACATTGAAGGCGCCCAAAAACTGCTTTGAAAAATTGTGATGATTTGTCTAAATCAGTGTACAGTCATCTAAAAAGAAGTGTCAAAATGGTGCAGTTGTGCCCCATCTGGCAACACTGAAGAAAACCTCAATTACTGAAAACTTGTTCATTGCAGGGAATGTTTTCCAACTTTCTACGACCCTGTAGCAGCTGCTATACCCGCGTAACGACCAGTAAACAATTATGTGAAAAGATTCTGACCTTTGTTATTCTGTCTACTGGGCGAGTCTGCATTCTTCGAATTTACATCTGTTGTAAAATCCCCCTCCGTCTAAAATTCTCCCTTTCTTTGTTCGAAACGCCTTGCCAATCGCTTGCTCTGATTTCATGCATTCAGTAACGGAACCTTCGACCCATCTCCTGTGTGCTTGGGGGGATTAGTTTTCTATTGGTCTTCAAAGATACGTATTGATTGATTTTCCAAGCGATTAAAAACATTAGAACTGTTCAAGGGGTTACCCGTTTTCAGAAATTGTGTATAATGTATAAGGATGGTTGCCATGCGTGGTGTGAATAGGTATCGCGTGGTGAATGTGTGTCAAGATTGGTGGACAGTGGCAATCCGAGATTTACACCAGGGTGTGGAATGAACAGCCCCAACGCAAACGTATCTCCTTATTTAACCTTGAATTATACAAAAATTTGGATTTTAAAGATTTAAAAAAAATAAACAGCATTTATATTTGTACTAATAATTTAGGCACGATTTTGTACGAACATTTCATTGTTTTACAACGAAATTTAAAAACTAAATGTTATGCTATATTGGGCATTTTGTGTGCAACTAACACTCCATCAAGAGAGCATGTTTGTACATGTTTGGCGCATGTGAAGGATTTATTTCTGGTTTGTGGGGGATTTATGGAAGCAGTAAAAACAGTCGACAAGTATGAAAAATAATGGACGTCATGCAGTTTTTTTGGGGGGGGGGATTTTATAGAAGAATTTCCGCATCTAATAATCTAATATCTAAATATATCGATGTATTTTTCAATAAATAATGTCATAATCGATCTTTGTTCTCTTTACGTATCTGGTGAATTATTTACGCTCATAAGATGATCTATTAATCAGTTTGGTAGTAAAAGGGTATAAATAAAATATCATTTGCTAGTTTTCTTGTAGTTTATTTGTTGCAATTGTTTCTTGACGTTAATCAGTATGGAGCTCTCCAATTTTGGAGATCTAAATTAATGGTGTTAGCAAACAATGATTGGTTATTTATCTTGAAATATGATACCAAATTGTCAACATGATTAGTTTCCTCTTTGATTACTCAACGGCTTGAGCCAAAGCCCTTAAAAGCGGAAAAATCGAAAACGAATGTGTACATAGACGATATCATTTTTTCAGCAATTTCCTGAATAAGCTTCAACCTATTGGTTCGATGCACCTGGACCTTGGGGATTGGGAACGTAAAATTGAATTAGAATATTTGTGATTTTGAATCCTCAGAGAAGATCGAGGAAAACGTAGGGAGTGAGTGTACAGTGGCCTATTTGTCCCATTTTTTAGTCAGACCGACCCCTATCCATGGCTTCCCTGTAAGGAAAGGGTGTATTTCGTGACTTATTTTTCCAGTATTCATTCTTATATCAGTCATGGGATGATGATCAGGGGGTAAATATATACCATCATATTATTGAGTAACAACTAAAGTGAATATACCATTTGATGCCTTTTTTTATGCTGATTACGGATATAATATCATTATATTCATTATACAAATTACGAATCATTTCTATCAGAAATGAATTTTAGCCCCCCCCTATATATGCCAATTCAGGGTATATATTTCTACATTAGGGGGGATGGGGTAAAATTTAAACTTGCCTCCCATTTACATCAGAAATAAAATTTGCCCCCCCCTTAATGTAGAAATATATACCCTGAATTGGCATATATAGGGGGGGGGGGCTAAAATCAGCATAAAAAAAGGCAAAGAATGGTATATTCACTTTAGTTGTTACTCAATAATATTATTTGGTATATATTCACCGATCAGGGATGATGATCATAGTCATGGGTGGTCACAGCCAATTAGGGGAATTAGTAACAAGACGGGCTTTGAGGCCCAAGTAATCTAAATATTTTGTCGGGGTGCGGTATTCGGGATAACTCGTAAGGAAAACATCAGGCCAATTTTGAGGGAAACTCCTATACTTCCGTTGCATGAGGGTGCAGATATAGTCATACCCATCTTCTTGTCCCTAATTGGATCCCCTCATGCACGTACACAATTGGGGTTGTGGACGTGATCTATCCCCTGTATTTTATTACTTCTCATATATTCTCTTATATTTTGGCATAGTTCTGTCTTGTCGTTTTCTTCTGCCTTAGAAATGTGATCCCTACCGAAACAAAAAAAATTATGAGCAGACAACGGAATCCGGTACCATTATTAGATAGCAAGAATGTTCCGTTAAAACTCGCTCCTATTTCATTTTGCTTAAAGGATCCCCTTTAGGCTGATTAAATGCGTCATTAGTCTATTGTCAAAAATTGAGAACTATACACACAGGAGAACACAACAGACTTCTCGAATTACCAAGCTGTAGTCTGAGTTTGGCCCTAGGTTATTCGTCATTGCTTAGCAGAATGTTGAATATCTCTATGGGGTTAGATCTTTGTCTGGAGCAGCAGATGCAGTTGAACCGTTCCTGTCCAATTGAACCAAGACTACAGAAAGAACAGTGGAGAAAATTCGGTAGTGTTGTATTAGCTGGAACCCTCGCGATATATTATATAGGGAAGATACTTAAGAAACTAGTCGAACGGGTTTCTTTCAATAGAGGATTTGATTGAAAACCGTGGTTTGTCATTGCGTTTTGGGGTTTAGGGGGGGGGAGGCACCTAGGTTAGGTTGCGTATTTAATATATGCTATGGTTTACCCCACCCCCCTTGAGGGTAGAGAATTATGGAAATCAGCCCCCCCCCCCAGAACGGGTTGTTGTATTAAATGGTTTCTAACCTAACCAAAAATACCACTTAAATTTTTAATTAAAATATACCTACATTGTAATTAATTCTCTCGCGCTAATCTGATTATCACCGAGTACATTTTGAAATGCAGAAATAAACTGGTTCTACTCAGGCTAAGAACTTGAGTGGGGTGGCTATAAGAGATTAGTACCGACAGGGTTGCCACATGTAGCACAAAAGTGTTATTTTAGGACTTGTTCATTATGTGTAGCACTTTAGCACGTGCTTAGGGTTGCCTCCTGTGGCACGAAAGTAATATTTCAGCACTATCACAGTCAATTTTTTTTACTGTAACATCGAAAATCGCTGTGTAGCACGCAAATTTGGGAAATAGTTACACTAGAAACTGACCGTGGTGGCAACTCTTGAGTACCGAACAGTCGCATCGTTTTCTTCCAATGTTTAAAGATTACACTCATGCGAACTGTGAACTGGCTTACCAGTGCTTGCACAGAAAAAGCAGCGTGTTTGGCAAATATTTTAAATCTTTAAAACAAGGGGGACTTATTATATAGCAATTACTATACGGAATAATGAGTGTCAATCGACCAAACAGACGCCCAGTGAAAATTACAATCACACACTAACTGCTATCTGGAAGTGTTGCAAGTTTCAATAATTTATGAAAGTTATTGATCCTCTGTGGGAAAACAGACAAGAAGATGAGGTTACAGTCTCTTGGAAAAGTTTCTATCCTTGTAGATTATGAAAAGGTTTAATAAGAAAACCGGAGTCACGTTGCTTTAATCACTTTAAATCTATAAACCGGGTCTTAATTTATTAAATGCTGTTACTATCATTTAAAAAAATGGTACAACTTGCAAGGTCCAAAAAGGTATAATTTTCGCTAGCCAGTTATATTGGTTTTTAGCGTAAGTAGGTAGTTCAAATGCGGCATGACACTAATGGCCTTTTTCTATTTCAGAGAAGTCGTGGTTTTGCATTTATTACTTTCCAAGAAGCCAGCACAGTTGATAAAATCCTCGCAATTCCATCGCATACTGTGGACGGTAAGAAGATTGACCCCAAACATGCAACGCCAAAGAATAAAGGGAAGCTAGCTGCAGCTGTTGCTGCTGCTGCCACTGGTCGCACGCGAAAGATTTTTGTTGGTGGTGTTAGCCAAGACACAACTAATGAGGAAGTCAAAGCATATTTTAGCCTATTCGGCAAAGTGCAAGAAGCTGTAATGCTTATGGATCAGCAGACAAAACGGCATCGTGGATTCGGGTTTGTCACTTTTGATGATGAAAATGTTGTTGATAGAATCTGTGATATTCACTATCACACAATAAAAAATAAAAAAGTGGAATGTAAAAAAGCCCAACCAAAAGAAGCTGCAGCAGCTATACAAAGTCAAGTACTGGCGGCAAAAAGACAAGCTGCACTGAATAATCTAGCATTGTTAAATCCAGCTGCATCTTTTGGGTTGATTAATCCTCAGCTGGCTATTGCCCAAGCCCAAGCTCATCTAGCTGCAGCTCAATCTGCAGCAGCAACAAAATTACTAAGCTCATATGCACCTTTAACAAGCTACAGATACTCTCCATATCCGCTGCCAGGTTTAGCTGGAGCTCAAAATGTTGCACCACAACTTGGTCAAAATTTTCAGCTTGCGCCAATGGGAGCAACACCACAGGTTACTGCTGCACCAACTCTTCCAAGTGTTAGCTTGGCAAATGTGGATATGTCCAGTTTCCAGGCTATTGATTGGAGCAATATTTATGGAGGATTTAGTGGGATCTACGGAAATTAATGAAGTGAGTTGAATAGAAATGTGTGTCTCGAGTTTATCATTTGTGCCATTATGTACGGCAACTTCTTGTGTTATCGTCGATAATTGAGTGATTTACTTCTGATTTTCTTATAGCAATAAGGAAATGTATTTACATTTTGCAGCAAACGAAATTGATTTACTTTTGTGCAGCAATAAGTGCAGCTCAAAACTTACTGAAATCGGGCTTGTGATGGTGTACTTAGTTTTTTACAGTATTAGTGTCATTTTTCTCCGTCTTTCTTGCCGTTGGTTGGAAAATTCGAGATTAAGCCAACAAGTTGCAGCAGCTGATCTCACGTTCTATAAATATGAATGAAAGTACGTTTCTTTGTGAGGAGGGTGATCCCTCATTCTGATTTTTTTTTCTTTCTTTTTGATTATTGTTCTTTTTTCGGTTGTTATCATTCACGACCATTAGCTACCTCTTTTTTCCCCAAACTTCTCTTCTGTAGGAGCATCAATGCATTAAAGGTTTGATACTTAATATACAAAGCTGGTTTCCAGGGTTGCCATGGTAAATTCTTGTTATCCTTTTTTCACGAATCTCATGTTTCAAAACGCCAATACTTATAAAATTGAATAAAGTGGGTCAGGAATACAATTCACCAAATATATCCACCTTTTCCATATGGTGACACAATTTTTTTTTTTTTTTTTTTTTTTTTACGCATCAATAGTTGGTTTATATGCATTTTTGTTAAAACCCTGTACCCCTCACCCCACCTTGATACGGCCTTGGATAACATAATGGATTTTTTCTAGTCCTTGATAATGTATCACGAAATAGTTTGGGTACACTTTTCATCATTTGAGATCTTGACAGAATCATCAGTTACGCCTGCACAAAACGGCAACGAATCCTTTTTTCTAATATTCACTTTTGAATTTTCCCATTGTGGAAGCTTTCAGTTTTAACTTAAGTGAATTTGAATGTTTAGATCTAAGCAGTGGTATAATTGCAACAAAATCCTGGAGGGGGGCAAAGTTGGAGCCAAACTTCCCAAATCAAGGGAAAATGACAGTGAAAACTGAAAATGAGCCATATAGCACCATAGAGGTAAAGATAAACTAAAAAAACTGATCCGTTTCTTTGGATGCCTGAATTATGTAGACTTATCTTAGTTTTGACAATAATTTTGAATAAACTAAACTTCAGCTTGGGGGGGGGCAAACTAGGGTACGGGGGGGCGAGGCCTGGGAGGGTCATTTGCCCCCTCCCCCTGCCCCATAGCAAATTAAGCCCCATGGATCTACGAGAAATGACTTTGTTTTACATTTGTATCCCTTGGAAGAAATATATATATATATATGTATATATGTATATGTATATGTATATATATATGTATATATATATATATATATATATATATATATATATATATATATATATATATATATATATATATATATATATATATATATGCCTCTAATTTTAATTTGTTTCCACATAACGTTTACACGAGAACCTTGTTTGTGCTCTGAGTCATAGATTTCTTTGAGTGGAAAGAAGGAAAATCCATTGTAAAGTTGAAAACGACTGCTGCTTTGCGGCAAAAGACATTTTATTGTGAAAGAGAAGGGATCTGTGTGTCTAGCACTTTTTCCGCAATAAAGTCGAGTTTACATGAAGCGTTGACTTCAGACACGTGCAGGCATCATTTGATTATGCACTGGCGGGTCCAGGGGGGGACCTCGGGCCCCCAAGACTGTTTCTGGTGCCCTCATTCCTTTTTTTCTGTTTTTCACTCTTTTTTTTAAGTAAATTTGTCTTTTTGGTCAATTATTGGCACCCTTGTCACATTCCCCCCTCCCGCCGTAGATTTTTCCTATGTGCGCCCTTGTAAAATTGCCCCCTCCCCCAAGATTTTCCTCTAGATCTGCCCATGTGATGATAACCTATGTATGCAGCAAAATCGAAAAAAAATTGCCTGGAAAGAGATTTATTGGGTTTTCCACTCTCTGAAAAAATTTCCCTGGTTCACAGGTTGGAATTGTAAACGACCGTTTGTATAAAATCAGTTTTGATTAATCAATATTTTCGTAATCTATTAAGGCTTATGATTCCTCTGAACCTTTCGATTTTGTGACAAGTCTGTTGTAACTTGCACCAAAAAGACAAAAATGTCTAAATCATTAGATTTAGTTTCGGATACATCCTAGTTGCGTCAGTTCACAAAAATTTAGCGTAAAAGGCAAAATATATTTTTCTGTTAAGGCGCAATTTTGTTCAATGTTTTTTTTTATGAAAATACCGGAAAAGGTATTTCAAAGAAAATACCCCTATAATGTCATTCGGCAGATGCATTCAGTTGAATCTCATCTATCAAATTATATCGAAATTGTCTTATGGTCGAATGTTAGACCACGAGGCCATGGAAAAATAACGTGCAAAACTTGCTGAGGGATTATTTAAGGAAGCCAGTTTTGTTTTCTTTTCTTTTTTTTCAGCGTTGAGTGCCAAATTAACCTGACTCGATTATGGGTTCTTATGCATCACTTGAACCTATGCACTGTGATTGGGAGTATATAGATGTTCATCCTTGCCCCTTGCCTTGTACCTGGAGTAGTAACCTACTCACTCCTTTTGAGTCTCAATATATTTATATACTCCTTTGTAAATGAGCCATTCACTTGCCAAATCGGCAGACTCCTCAAAATAAACTGTAGAGAAATATATCTTGACTATATTATACAAGTCATTTAGTGGGGAAAACTTGCCTTTTCTCTGTGGCATGGTTGAATTTTTTATCGAGGGGGGTGGGGGGGGCACCAAAATAATGTAGAAGGGGGTTTATCACCCGTGCAATATGTCTAAAGGTCTGAAATAAGGTTTTTCCTTTTGCCAGCATTTTGACCTGTATATGGTCAAATTTCCTTTTACCTGTATATGGCCTTGGATTGAGGGTGAACAACGTGTTCAAAAAGTAGTTGGTTAATTTAATAAAATATGAAAAATAAAACAAATGAAATTTAGTAAAGAAAAAGGACCGGAAAATATCACAGAGCCTACTCGAGTGAATTTCTAAAATAGAAGTTTAAATGGGACGAGATTGTAAAATGCGAAAACAAAAAGGATAAAAAAAACAATAGAAAATAGAAAAAAATAGAATAGAAAAAAACGATAAAAAAATAATTTTAATATGGTTAAATTCATTGTGTCTGTTTGTTTATTGATCGTTATTAATATTCAATTTCATTATGGGCTGTGAAGTCAGTAGCTGAACTGCTGCTTGGACAATAAAGTGAAAAGAAACAAAAAAGGAGTTAACCGATCTTGACTATGTGGATGGCTTAAATACCCCCAAAACTAAAAAAAGGGTAAAACTCATCACAATTTTGACCTGGGTTTATTGACTTGATATATCACCGGTAGTGTTTCTTTCTTTTTTATAATTTTGTTTTGTATATCGCAAGTTGTGTCGATGTCTTGTAAATTTTTATATTCAAAAATAACACGATATGATGCATAAACAGCCTTGTTCTTTTCCTTAATATAGCATCACCTTACAGGTAAGTAGTTGATAAATAAATGCTTAATGTTGATTTCAAAGAGTATGGGTGACTTATAAAAGTGGAAAAATGGCGCTGGTGTTCACAAAAATATCAACACCATCTAGTGCTTGGCGTTCCTTGGTATTTCTAGAGTAATAATAGTGTAAATTAGTTTAACTGGCGAAATTACTGTAAATAATAAGTGTCTGATCTCAGTTTCTGAGAAAAACAGAATTAAGAAGCTTGAAAAATGCCAAGAAAGGTCAAATGCTGGATGGTGTTGGTGACTTTGTCGACGTTTGCGCCAGTATCAACTCTTACAAGTTGTCAATGCTCATTGATTTAGTTGATGTAGTTTTACTTGCCTACAGGATCGTACCTAGCTATTGTTTTTGGAAATTTTTCTAAAAAGCTCAACAATAATTTTTTCAGAGACTTATGTTGAAATACTCGCTTTATCTGTCGTTGACAACCTCCGGGTAGGTAAGGCTATTCTAGAAGGGATTTTGAGGGGTTGGGGGCAAGCCTTCCTGTAAAAAGCTGGAAAGGGCTCTACAGAACCCATAAGTATTTATTTTACATAAATTGGAACTAATTAAACTCTAAATTGGGAATCCCAGCCTCTCCTTATAGTTTAAATTAAATAGAATGTTCTCCAAGACTAGTCCATTGGACAATTGTCTTCAAGTTGGAAAAATATTGATCTTTTTTCGCCCTTTGCGGATAATCTTCTACGTTCTTCGCGTGTTAATATGCATATATGTAGTAAGTATTTTGAAAATACCATTATCATAAAAATTAGTGTTTTTGTCAACTCTTCGACCTTTCTTCCTCAGTTTCTCTGGGTACGATCTTGGTTGCCTATTTATGTGCATGGGGATGTGGTAGTCTTATCCAGTGGTCTGAAATTCCTAGATATTGTGTGTTTTTTTTTTTATTTACTTTTATATTATGGATGTGGCTTTTGTCAGGTTGTTTTGAAAATATATCCGAGGGTCTGGCCACTTTCTGTCACCTGGTGTACATCTCGAAGTGCCACGTGTACCACACAGTTCTGCCACGCTTGGCAAACTCACGGCACTTGGCACGTGCCTTCTGGTTTCTGGTATATGTGATTTCTGAAAGTTGATGACCCCTCGAATATAGCACCTAAAAAGAGCACTATTATTCATAGGCTACTTTATTCTGTAATTCATGCACCGTCTTGCTGTTTCTTTAACCTCGAATTCTCTTATCTATGTGAATAGCTTGTAGTTTTTTTGTTTTTTTTTCTAGTAAGGACAACTGACCCTGTACACCTCTTTGATTTTCTTTCGGAAAATGTTGGTACGTTTTATTATGCTTTTAAACTGACATTGCATTAGTTCTTGCGTCAACGAAGATCGACCGAATGGATTGCTCTTATTTTAATACATAAAAATGGGGATCGAAGACCCTGGTAATGGCTGTTTTATTTGCAGACAACCGTGCCTCAGACTCAGACAGGGACATTTCCCCCTAGCAATGGTTCAAAAGGATCATCTCCAGAAATTCCGATCATACTGGATTCGTGGAGTCTGAAAAATGGAGAGTTTTTTTGTGTTTGATCCTCCCCTCGTCTTCGAAAAATAACATGATCTTTCCCCCATCCACAAATATATTCACCTATAAGACAACCAAATGCGACACCAAAGTCCTTTAATTTTTCTAAAGGAGTAGAAAAGGGGAACTTTCCTCCAGCTGAGCTCCAGTTACCTCCAGGTGGTATCCCCAAAATACCACCTTTCATTTTCTTTAACAGACATTTCAGTCGCTAAAAGACTCGTGGCAAATTATTATTGCTTGGGCTGCGAATAAGCGTCATTCAAATTAGATTTTGGTGTCGTTCTGGTGAACCCCTGAAATACTCGCTAAAAGTCGTTATGAAAAGAATAAGTGCAAAACACGCCATCACCTGGGAGACGCCTTCACAGATTCTGGCTTCTTGCTGCAAAAGTTTCGGCTGTAATTCTTGCAAGAATTTTCGCGCCATGTTTTGCTGTAGAAAATTTTGCACCAATTCTGGCCATGAAGAAATTCCACTTTAAAGGTGTTAATGAATAAAATGATTCTTAAGATCAAACTAGAATAACGCAAGTTAGAAAACGAAAAGATAACACTACCCAAACGATGTACGTTTGTTGTCAGGATAGAAAACTCCTAAGTTCTCATAAAATATAAATACAATCTTCGAATTTTTGCTTAGCTTTTTTAATGCCAAATCGTAATTTTTGGGATATTTGGTTAAAGCTTTGGGCTACATTATTTCTCCAAAATCCTGTACACATAACCCCTAGGGCAGTTTTCCTTATTTAATTAGATGTACGTAGATGTAGATTAGTAGTCAACTTAATAGAACATTTGCTTTTCTTGTAGTTTTCATAGATAAATAAATAGCATGTAGTTATAATTATCGCTTTTGTTGTTCAATGTCTCTTCTTGTTACTCGAAACTAACGTAATTATTAAGCAGACTAAAACGTATATGGCTTATTCGTCAAGGTTGTTTTCAAAAGAATTCAAGATGGATTCGACATCTCACAGCTTAGGTAATATAATCGCGCTGATAAATGGTATTACTTTTTTATTTCCTGTACTTGGTAAGTTGCCGCAACTCCCTGCCAATCACATGAGTCTGCACAATGGGTACCTAAGTTTAGTATTCCTCTGGAGTATTTTTACAATCAAAGCCAAGGGGTTTCTAAAGGTCACAAGAGAGTAGAGAAGAGGATCGATTTTTGAAATACCATTTGCGTTACTGCAAATTACTTGTTTACGAATAAAAATTTCATGAATAAAAAACTCAAAATAACCGTTGCATTATAATGAGCGAAAAGAAATTTATCTGTCTTTGCCTTGTCAAATTGAATAAAAAAAGTCAAAAATCAGGGACATCCTTTGGGATTCGGCCTCCTGAAAGTCAAAATTCTCCCGATTCTCAGAGGTTCTGTTCAAATTATCAAAAAAAAATATTGTTGCCCCCTCATCCCCAAAAAAAGAAAACCTTAAGAAATGGAGGTCGGGTTGAAATAGTCGAGCAGTATGGAATAGGTGGTTTAAACCATTGTAATGAATTAGAAAAAAAAATGCTATAAAACAATATTTTTATGTGGTCATTCCATCTTGGTTCCTGTCTACATGAGCGCATACAATAATATAGTATAATATAATATAGTATACAATAATAATATTGTATAATATATACAATAATATAATATGCATAGAAAAAGTGCATACAATAGCCAACATGTCGAGGAAAAAGTTGGTCTTGTTGAGGGGAAGTTTAAACACCTGCGTGATAAATTAGACTATTGCTTAGATAATTTTGGAGACCACACTGCCTTCCCATGACGATAAAATAAAAGTTCAAATTAGGGATAAAATCCTTTTTAATAGGCAGTGTAGAAATTCACAAAAATACCAGATGTTTCGGTCACATATACTGTTACCGTCATCAGTAGTAAAACTAAACCACAGTTTATAGACAGTAAGCTTATCGCAGATAATTTCTGGTCCTCGGTCTCGGTGCGAACAAAAAGCTCCTCCCACTTGTTTCTACCTTAGCGGATTAGTCTGTTATCGTCAATCACTGAGAAATGGTTACCAAGTGCATTATTCGTAATAGCGGGTTTCCACTTGTTTCGTGTCCAAGAGAAATCTGACTTGTCTACCCGCGAAAAGATCTGATAACGCCTATGTTTCTATCTGCAAAAACGTTCTCCGGAGCACTCGCACCCCTGTCCGGGTTTTTATAATGGGAGAGATAGAGAATGATCATACTGCTAATTCTATAAACTGTGAACTAAACGAAGTAGTGTATGTGACCGAAATCTGGTATTTTTGTGAATTTCTATACGCTGTCTATTAAAAAGGATTTTATCCCTATTTGAACTTTTATTTTATAGACTATTGCTTTTTCATATAATTAATAATTTTATTTTTATTCAATGTATTTTTAAGGGTTGTATCAAATACCTAGTGTTTCACGATAGCCTTCATGGCATCTTGAAATATGAATCTGTATGGCTCTTTATGTAATCCCGTAGAACCTTTCACACTATCATAAGATCGTCAATCGGAAAGGGGACGTCCCCCATAGATTTTTGCCCCCCTCCCTATATTTTGATAAACACTTTTTTTGCTTTTGCGTTAAAAAAAAACTGACCTTCCTAGATTTTGAATAATATATCCACCCCAGTACATTTTTGTGAATTGGTACCACTGCACTTTATTCTATGTAATCTTACGGGGTAAATTTTGTCTAACGTAGGCAGTGTCAAGCAGACGAGCCCTATTAGAATTTTAGTTGATATAAGTTCATGCTGAATTATGTAAGTAAATTCGGCAGTAACGAAATGGAATTTCTGGATAAGCAATTAATAAATTTTGAAAACAAATTATAAAAAATCTCCCAGAAAGCTTATCACAGTTTATCAGAGCTTAATTTCTATATCCTTTCCCCATTTCTAATTTTGACAAAAAATTTTTGACAGTTTTAAAGATTTCAGACGATGATTTCATGGATTTCTGCTTCAGTCTAGTATAAAAGGACCTGTGAAACATCATTTTAACTTAACCACTTAGCATAGAAAACTACAAATATAGCGTGAAAGCAACTTTGAACCGATGGACAAAACATTCCAGCTTGAGATTCAACCTTAGTGTAAATAAATTAATATTTCTTTTAGCATGTTTTATATTCGATGTTAATGTTCAGGTCAAGTTATTAGCAGGTTAAAATGTTGGAGAATTTACTGGCAAAACTTGAAATCAACAAAGTACACCGCATCTCGGGAGTCTCTTGGGCAATCCAAGGTGTTTTCACTTGATACCAATATCAAACTGAGTCAAAACTTCGGTAGTCCATATTTAGCAATAATGGTAGTCCATATTTATTCCATACTACTTTCTATGCAGGGACGTATATAAACCCTTATATGTATTGGGGATCATCTCCCACCAAATCCTAATTTTTGGGCATTTTTGGTTCACATTTAATAAAAAAAACAAGTTTTTTCAATTGAAAGTAAGGAGCAACATTGAAACTTAAAATTAACAAAAATTATGAATATGAGGGGGTTACTCCTCCAAAATACCTCGCTCTGCGCTGAAGTTTTTCAGTACTTTAAAAAAAACTTCTTATTCTAACTAAACGAACAGTGTTTCAGGAGTTGTTCTTAAAGAATTGGGACAGTGTTTAAATTTAGCGTAAAGAGCGAGGTGTTTTGGAGAAGTAACCCCCCTCATATACGTAATAATTTTATTCGTTTTAAGTTTTAATGTTGCTCCTTACTTTCAGTTGAAAAAACTTGTTTTTTTATTTAATTTCGGATTGTGTAAATAATTCCAGGAAATCTGCCCACTCCTCCACGGAAAAATTTCTCCCCAAGGATTTATTCTCTAGACAATTGAATCCTGGTGAAAAGTTACCCTGGACAATTACCCTTAACATCTCCATGTGTAAAATTGAGTCGGCAATGAAAAAGGAAGACATAAGAAGAATTTCGTATAGGAATTCTAGCAAATTTCCCCAGTGTAAAATGTCCCCTGAAAAATTTACCCCCTGGAAACTTACCTCTCCATGGAAAATAATCAACGTGGAAAATCCCCCCCCCCCTCAAGAAATTTATGCATACTTCCCAGTAACAAATACTATATGCAAACAATGGGCAAATTTTGTAACTTAGACCTTTCCCCAGGGGCTGTGGGAAGGTCGGGATATCCCCAAAGTTATAGTTATTCGGCCTTTAAACTAGGCTGAACAAAATCGCTATCTAGAAATTTTGAGAAAGAAGGAGCGCGGGAGGGGGCCTAGTTGTCCTCCAATTTTTTTTTTCACTTAAAAAAGGCACTAGAACTTTTAATTTTCTTTCGAATGAGTCCTTTCGTGATATTCTAGGAGCACTGGGTCGATACGATCACCCCTGGAAGAAAAGAGTCAAAAAACACGCATCTCTGATCTTCCTTTATACGCTGAATCTGATGGTGTGATTTTCATTAACATTCTGTGACTTTTAGGGAGTGTTACTCCTTTTTTCAAGAATCAGGCAAATTTTCTCAGTCTCGTAACTTTTGATGGGTAAGATTTTATTTCACTTAAAAAAGGCATTGGAAATTAAATGACTAGTGTTCTTTTTAATACTCGAAAGTGATTGGAAGGCAACTAACACCCCTTCCACGCCCACCATTTCCCCAAACACATCGAAATCAAAATTTTGAGATAGCCATTTTGTTCAATGTAGTTGAAAATTCTGGAAATTATATCTTTGAGCAGGACCACCACCCCCACCGAATATCCAGGGCAAGGGTAATAAGTTATGACCTGGAGGCACGCATAGTTCTTATGGACGTTCAACTAGTGTAATCTTCAGAGGTGTAATTTCATTAAACACTGAAGGTTCTCTTTTACTCTTTAAGCGTCAAAAGATATTGAAGGGCAACCAGCCCCCCCCCCACTCGCTCTTTTTTCCCAAATGCATCCGATAAAAATTTTGAGACAGCTATTTTGTTAAAAATAATTCAAAGAGCATGTAACAAAAACTCCAGTGTCGACACAACCCCCTCGGGCCCGGGGGCAGGCGTTGTAAGTTATGCCCTGGGGGTATATATGGTTCTTATGGGAGGGATGCTCGTATAACCGTCGAAGATGGCTCATTTGATTAGAAATTAAAAGTTCTATTTCACTTTTTAAGAGTCAAAAGAGATTGGAGGTCACCTAGCCCCCGCCTCCATGCCTTTTTGTCTCAAACCTATCTGATAAGAACTTTGAGATAGCCATTTAAAAAAAAAATAGTTCAAAGACCATATAACGAAAACTCCAAAGTCAACCCAGCCTCCCAGGGTCCGCGGGCAGGATTTGTAAGTTACGCCCTGGAGGAATATATGGTTCTTATGGAAGTGATGCTCCTAAAAACTTCAGAGAGGGATTATTTGATTCTAAACTAAAAGTTCTAGTTCATTTTTTTAAAGTCAAAAGAGATAGGAAGGTAACTAGCCCTTCTCCACGCCCCTTTTTTCCCGAATGCATCGGATAAAAATTTTGAGATAGCCATTAAGTTTAAAATTGTTCAAAAGTCAGATAAAAATAACTCAGGTGTCGACACAACCCCCCGGGGCCCGGAGACAGGCGTTGTAAATTATGCTCTGGGGCATATGTTGTTCATATGAGAGGGATGCTCGTATAAAGTTCAGAGAGGGTTCATTTAATTGGATATTGAAAGTTCGAGCTCACTTTTTAATAGTCAAAAGAGATCCGAGGGCGGCTAATAGATTATGCCCTGGGGCATATATGCTTCTTATGAAAGGGATGTTCATTTAAACTTCAGAGGGCTCATTTGATTAGAAATTGAAAGTTCGAGTTCACTTTTTAAAAGTCAAAAGAGATCCGAGGGCAACTATCCCCCCCCCACGCCTTCTTTTTCCATGCCCATCTGATGAAAATTTTGAGATAGACATTTTGTTAAAAAAAAACTAGTTCAAAAGTCGGATAAGAAAAACTCCGGTGTCAATACAACCCCCCAGGGCGCGGGGGAAGGCGTTCTAGGTTATGCCCTAAAGGCATGGATGGTTCTTATGAAAGGGATGCTCATATAAACTTCATAGGGGACTCATTTGATTGGAAATTGAAAGTTCTAGTTCACTTTTTAAGAGTCAAGTGAGTTTAGCCCCCCCCCCCCCCGGTCCTTTTTCACCCAAACCCATCCGCTATAAATTTTGAGATAGTCAGTTTTTTTTAACTGTTCAAAAATTAGATAACAAAAACTCCGGTGTCAGCACAACCCCCAGGGCCTGGGGGTAGGTGTTGTAAGTGTTGTCCTGGGGGCGCATATGGTTCTTATAAGAGGGATGCTCGTATAAACTTCATAGAGGGCTCATTTGATTTGAAATTGAAAGTTCTAGTTCAGTTGTAAGAATCAAAAGAGATCAGAGGGCAATTATCCCCCCCCCTATGCCCCTTTTCCTCCATATGCATCCGATGAAAAATTTTGAGATAGCCATTTCGTTAAAAATAGTTCAAAGGTCAGATAACAAAGGCTCCGGTGTCGACACCATCCCCCAGGGCCCGGGGGGCAGGCGTTGTAAGCTATGTCCTGGGGCCATCTATGGTTCTTATGAAGGGGATGCTCGTATAAACTTCAGAGAGGGTTTATTTGAATGGAAATTACAAGTTTTTCTGAGTAAAAAAGATCAGAGGGCAACTAGCCCCTCCCAAGCTCCACGCATTTGAGTTTATCGGATGGATAAACCCATCCGATAAAAATTTGAGGTGACCATTTTATCAAAAATAGTTCAAACATCAGATATTAAAACTCTGGGGTCGACACAAACCCCCAGGGCCCAGGAACAGGCGTTGTAAGTTATACTCTGAGGATATATATGGTTCTTATAGAAGGGATGCTCGTATAAACATCAGAGAGGGCTCATTTGATTGAAAATAGAAAGTTCTAGTTCACTTTTAAAGAGTCAAGAGATACCGATGGGTAATTAGCCCCCCACGGCCTTTTTCCCCAAACCCATCCCATAAAAATTTTGAGATAGCCATTTTGCTAAAAATAATTCAAACATTAGATAGTATAAACTTCGAGGTTGACACAAACCCATTTTTTCACTTTGATATTGTTACTTTAATACTAGTTTTGATACTTTGATGAACATTTGATTTTTTTAAGTTTGATTTGGAAGTAAGGAATTTTTAAAAAATTGAACCATTTTGCAATCAAAAACGAACAAAATTAATAAAAAAAAATTCCCGAAAAATAAGTTTTTCAAAGAAAAGTAAAGGCCATTTTAAACTTGAGCTCAGCAGATCAAATACCTGTTTCAAAAAAATTCAAACGTAAAACGACCAAATATTACTATTAAAGAATAAATGAAACCCAATACAAACATAAATTATATAAACAATATTAGCAAAAAACATATAACGAGTAATAATATAAATTAATAAATAGATCTTAAAGGTAGTAATGCTTAGATTGAATATGAAAATCAAGCTCAAAACGAAAAAAATACTTTGCTATTGAAGTATAAATGAAACTTACGACGAGCAGAAATTAAATAAACAATCTATGCAAACAAACATACAATAGATATTAATGTAAATGAATTAATAAATCTTAAAAACGAGTGAAACTTAAATTGAATGTGCAAATCAAGCTTTAAACGAACAAAAATCACTACAAACAAGCGTTTGGGTATCGCCTCCTTCTCTCACTATAAAATTCCAAAACCTACTGCGTCATTGGCGATCTAATGAAAAATATATGCGTTTAGAATAGTCTTAGAAAATACGAATAACATCAAACTAAATAGTTGATACATAATTATATTAGTTTGTAAAAGATTCGTCAGTTTAAGAATTTATTTCACTCTAATTTAATTTTTATTGCTGAAAGAACTGGAAAGAAAATGTTTGTCATATAATTCGTTTTCAGTTAAGTGCTAATGACGCAGTAGGCCTTTGGTTTTTATTTACAGTTAAGGAAGGGGGCAGTATCCAAACTCTTGTTTGTAGTAAAACTATATTCGTCTTGAACAACTTTAGAAAGGGCTAAAAAGATAAATTGAATGTTTGATGTATAATGATATTAATTGCTGAAAGCTCATCAGTTCAAAATTTTACTATAATTTTACTCAACACCTCGCTCTTTACGCTTAAGTTTGACTCACAACTCTTTTAAAACAATAAAAAACTTTAGAGTAAAGAGCAAGGCGTTGAGGTGGGGACAGTCTTTTTAAGTTTCAATGTCGCTTCTTACTTTCAGTTAAAAAAAAAACTTTTTTATTTAATTTCTGAAGATTTTCAAATTAATGCAGGTTTTGATTTTGGCTCGCTGTACACGAATAATTAAAACGAAATTTGTATATTGATTAATTTTTTTTTTGGCTAAATGGCTTTCTCGAAAGTTGTTTAATTTTATTTACGAACGTTTTTACTAGTAATAACTGTACGTAACTTACGAATTAACTTACGTAACGAACTTCTATATTCATACATTTTTAGTACATATAATAGCGGGTTCGCCCCCTAGTCAATACCCATGATATTTTAACATTTTAAAACTTTTGACCTTCCAAGCTCGGAAGCGGAGAGGGCAGGGGGTATAGCACCACTCTTTGTTTCCCAACTGACATCAAATCAAATTTGCAGTCTTTGCAAATCCACATTAAAGGAAATTTTGCCAATTTTGTGGGAGTTGGTAACAAGGCTCTTAGTGCACTGGTAACTGAGTTGTTGGCATAATGTTGGGAATTGGCATACTGGTAACAGGGTTGCCAATGAGACACTTGTCTAAAGGGCACTTTTCTTGATGCTCCCAATTTTACTTACAGACAAAAATTACCTCCAAACTGTAGTTTAAGGAAGGCTTTGATTAAATTTGAGTGTACAAAATCAGATGCCTCATTATTTATCTTATTAAACGAGAAATAACTGTATATATTAAGCGTAAATATATATTTTTCTGAAAATTGGAAAACTAACATTTTCCGATGTGAAAAAACGGTCTATTTAGGTAAGATTTGCTTAGAGCCGTAATTCCCAACATGTGGGTGGGGGGGGTGAACCCTTCGGCTAATCATGATCTAGAGCCTTAAGGTTGGGAAAAAAACATTTTCCGTGTGAATGGCGTCACATTCATATGTTTTTATAGAGCAAAAAAGACGATAGTATTGCAATGACGTCATGCATTGTATTAAAGGTGTTTGATATTAACAAAAGTTTAGTATAATTAGTATATTATACTAACAAAACTATAAAATATGCCTAGAGGACGACACGAAAAAAAGATACCATGTTAATGGTGATTTAAGCTTCCTTCTAGTGAATATGCGCAAAATTTTTAGCAACAAAATTCAAATTTCACAAGGGGCATCAGGATTGTAGAAATGCCTAGGTGGGGCTCGGCCCAAAACAGGGGTGGATCCAGGGCTTTTTTAGGGGGGGAAATGGGTTGATCCGATAAACTTGCGTTAGGAGCAAGTTTAATTAGCGCAATCTTGCGTTAATTAAGTAAATTACACTACTTTAGACTACGTTAGGAGGGAGCGCCCCCTCTCCTGGATCCGCCACTGGCCCAAAATAGGTTGGGAACCACTGGTTTAGAGCATAAATTTGTGAAGAACAACTTTCACATTAATGATGTGACCTTCATATACGTGTCTTATCATTATTTTCCTTTATTAGTATTTATAGGCCTACTTAGCGCATTGGTTGTGGCATCGCTCTTCTAATCTGAAGACAGTAGTCGAATTTTTCACTGCTGTTTTTTTCAGGCAGATTTTTCCAAAATTTGTCACATGACTGATACCACAAATACTTGTAATAGTTATAATACATTCTGCTGAAAAGGTTTTATGTAAAATCCAAGATCTTTAACTTGTGATCTGCTGTGTAAATAATAGTAATTCACATTAATGACCCTTATGGTTCTCAATTTTAAGAAAAACGCTGCAATTTAATTATACTAATAATTAATAGTAATTAACTATTTAGTAGTAATAATTATTATAACAGTAATTAAATAGTTTTTAAATAATAATAATTCACATTAATGACCCTTATGGTTCTCAATTTTAAAAAGCATATTGCAATTTAATGATAATAATAATTAAAAGTAAATTAATTATTTAATTAATAACAACTATTATAATAGTAATAATTATTATAATAGTAATTAAATAGTATTTAAATTATAGTAATTCACATTAATGACCCGTATTATTCTCAATTTTAAAAAGCACATTGCAATTTAATAATACTAATAATTAATAGTAATTAATTATTTAAATAATAGTAATTATTATATGATTATTACAATAGTAATTAAATAGTATATAAATCATAGTAATTCACATTAATGACCCTTGTGGTTCTCAATTTTAAAAAGCACATTGCAATTTAATAATAGTAATTAATTATTTATATAATAGTAATTCATATTAATGATCCTTATCGTTCTCAATTTTAAAAAGCACATTGCAATTTAATAATAGTAATAATTGTTATAATAGTAATTAAATAGTATTTAAATAATAATAATTCATATTAATGACCCTTGTGGTTCTCAATTTTAAAAAGCACACTGCAATTTAATTTAAAATCTGTTCCGACAGACCAGGTGGCTTTAGCGACCCAAAATTTTTGAATCGAAATTTATTGCTTGTTAAACAATAAAATTTACGTCTTTTTAATTAGGGTGCAGGAATATGCCTATTGTAAAAACAATTGTTTTATGGTAAGGCAAGAATCAATTCTGATTCAAATGGAATTTATTTGTGTTTCAAGCTGTTTTTTTTTTTGTGACAATAGACCCAAATGATTTAGTCTGGTCTTTCAAAGAAATTAGAAAACAAGCAAGTTATGCAATAGGGTTTCGATACTCAGAGACGTTCCAGCTTTGACAAAAGTTATTAATATTTGATAAAAATTTAATGTGTAATTCCAGGTAAAAGCGAATTAACTGCTGGAACGTTAGAAAACAAGACTCGTACTGATTTTTGTATTTAATTTTTGGAATATGGTTAACTAGCAACTTTAGGGTATTAATTTCTGCCTAATCGTCGTCACCAGGGGAAAATTGACGTAAATGACCAAATATATGCAAATTATGAGTATTAACACTCATAGTTTTTATAATCTACTCATCAAGATTGCTCAAACTTTAATAATCATTATAATGCGTTAATTCGTTAATAATTAGTTTTGTTAATAACGTTAATAATAACGTTAAAAAAACGTTAATTCGTTACTAATTAACGCATTATAAATGCGTTAATTCGTTACTAATTAACGCATTATAAATGCGTTAATTAGTTAATAATTCGTTCCGGGGCTTGCAGTTAATTTACATTAAATTTAAAATAAATACGCGTGAAAAAAAATTAAAATAAATATATTTAATAATTTTTTTTAATAAATACGTATAAAAAAAAAATTCTGCTTGGAAAGTACTGTGAGATGTCAGCTCTGGTGAAATGGAACACCGTTTGTGAAATATGCGTGTTTTGATCTTTCAAAGGAATGAGTAAGAAAATAACTGTAAAAACAATAGCCATAGTTTGGCTGCCACCCAAGGAAGTAGGGTCGCCCAGTCTCTGCCACCTGAATTTTATCTCACAATATCACCTGTTCCACCACAGGGGCTTCATTTCCTTGAAACTACTGCCAAGGGTGTATGTATCATACACCCTTTGGGGTACAAAAGTTTCGAAAGTAGGTGACTCCTGGCTCAAACTTTTCTGGCAGAGTTACGTTTTTTTTTTAAACAATTTGTTATTTCAAAGAAATAAATGAAAAACATTTTTGTTTTATCTTTCCTTCTTTTTCCTTTTTTTTGTCGAAAAGGAGGCGTGAAGAAATGCAGAAAAAATTGTCTACTAGAGTTATAAGAAAGGTAGCCTACTTAATTTTTTTTCTTTTTTTCCTAAGACACAACTCAGTCGTTACAGCTAAAAACAAATTAAGCGTTCTGGGGCTTTATTTTGCATCCAACATTTTTTGTATTGGATTTTTATTTAGCATCAATAAAAGAATTAGATTCAAACAGGTTTTGAGAAATTTCGCTTTATTCTACAAAGTTGCAAGGGATACAATCCTGAAAAAAACAGACCAACAGGCCAATTTTGGCTCCAGTAATATTTGGCTTTTGAATTTGCTTCCTTGACTCGTGTATAGGACGGTATATTATCGCAAAAATTGGAGTTAGTTAAAATAAAACACAGTGACCATAATAGATATCCTTAAAACAAAAAATATTTTTTTTATTTGGCAATGGAAAGATTTTTTTTTCATAGTGTACTGGAGATATAACATCCTCTTTCTTGAGAGAAAACTTTTCACTTTTACCCATTAAGAATGCATGAACGCCACAACTGAATGCCTGAAATGCCACTTTTCAGTTAAAATTAAATAAAAAAAATAAGTTTTTTTAACTGAAAGTAAGGAGCGACATTAAAACTTAAAACGAACAGAAATTATTCCGTATATGAAAGGAGCTGTCCCCTCCTCAACGCCTCGTTCTTTACGCTAAAGTTTGACTCTTGCTCATAACCCTATTTTTTAAACAATAAAAAACTTTAGCGTAAAGAGCGAGGCGTTGAGGAGGGGACAGCCCCTTTCATATACGGAATAATTTCTGTTCGTTTTAAGTTTTAATGTCGCTCCTTACTTTCAGTTAAAAAAACAAAAGTTTTTCTATTTAATTTCTGAAGTTTTGAAAATTAATGCAGGTTTTGATTTTGGCTCACCGTACATGAATAATTAAAAAGAAATTTGCACATTAATTTTACTTTTTTTGGCTAAATGGCATTCTCGAAAGTTGTTTAATTTTATTTACGAAAGTTTTTATTAGTAATAATTATACGCAACTTACGAATTAACTTACGTAAAGAAGTTCTATATTCGTATATTTTTATTATGTATATTAAGTGGGTTCGCCCCCCTACTCAATACCCCGCTCTTTATGCTAAAGTTCGTTTATTTTTCAATTCTTTAAGAATGACCCCTTAATCACAAAGACCGTTAATTAAAATAAATAGCTCTTATGAAAGTAATAAAAACACTTTAGCGCAAAGAGCGAGGTATTGACTAGGGGGCACATACGTAATATTTTCTGTTCGTTTTAAGTTTTGGTGTTGGAAAGTTTCAGTTGAAAAGTTTTTCAAGTGAAAATTTTTTTTTTTTATATTTTATTTCTGATCGTTTTTTTTAATAATGCTGGGAAATCCAGTGCTTCCTTCATAGCAATGTCCCTTCCCCCATTAAAACTTCTTCTATGGAAAGATCCTCCCGCGGCCCCCCCCCCCCCCAATACCAGAAAAAATTCCCCCTGAAAACGTCTATATACTTCCCAATAACCAATACTCTATGAAAACAATGGGCAAAGTCCATAACTTGCAGCCCTTCCCCTGAGGACTGTGGGGGATTAAGTCATCCTCAAAGATATATTTATTAGATTTTTCGACCGTGCTAAACAAAATGGCTATCTCAAAATTTTGATCGGGTGACTGGGAAAAAAATGAGCTTGGGAGGGGGCCTAGTTGCACTCTACTTTTTGGTCACTTAAAAAGGGCACTAGAACTTTTAATTTTCGTTCGAATGAGCCCTCCCACAGTATTTCAGGACCACTAGGTCGATACGATCACCCCTGGGAAAAAAACAAACAAATAATCATGCACCCGTGATCTTTCTTCTGGCAAAAATTGCAAAATTCCACATTTTTGCGGATACAAGCTTGAAACCTCTACAGCAGGGTTCCTTGATACGCTGAATCTGATAGTATGATTTTTAATAATGTTCTATGAATTTTAGGGGGTTTTCCCCTTTTTTCGGATATCAGGCAAATATACTCAAGCGAGTAACTTTTGATGGGTAAAATTAAACTTAATAAAACTTATATATTTGAAATCAGCATACAAATCTGATTCTTTTGATGTATCTATTGGTATCAAAAACCCGTTTTCTAGAGTTTCGGTTACCATTGAGCCGGGTCGCTCCTTACTTACAGTTCGTTACCACGAACTGTTTGATCCAGTCATCAAACGGTTTTTGATACTTATTTCAGAATATTGAAAAATTTCACCTACGACCAGAGGCGTAACAACAACGAATTATAGTAGCAGTGCAAAACGATTTTTAAAGGTTTTTTTTTACCAGCAAAATAGAAATTCGGCAAAGAATTCAGAAATATATTGCGAAAAAACTATGGATGTTAGATCTAAATGCAGTTAGAAAACGTTAACTGCATTTTTAAGTTCATCCTGAAAAACTGTATTGCGGCACCACAAATACTTTGTGGTGCCGCAACGGTTCGTGGTATTAGCTTACCACGCGTTGATTAGCTTAACTAATTTATTTATCATTTAATTTTATAATTATCTAATTCTGGGTTTTAAAGTAGTTTGTAAAATTTGTATTGACACTCGTATATGTGTTTAAAAGTCAGCGTGGTGGCTTACCGCTTTTAAAAAATTGTCCCACATAGGTGATTTTTAAGGAAAATATAAAAAGAATGGAACAAATTGTAAAAATTAGGAGTTTTAGGAACGGTGGCAAGGCTCTTAATTCCTTCACCCTCTTCCTTCTTCCCCCTGGGCACGTTCCTACATAAACCTTAACAACAGCCAAAAAACTAATGCAACAAAATATATTTCGACACTCACGAATCAAAATAAAGGGAGTTGGTACAACTGATTGCACATGAATAGTATTCACTGAATATGCCGCATTATACAAACAGCAATATCGATGGCTTCATTTCACACCGAGTTCTTAGATACAACAGTTGATTATGTAGGCAGCTGGCAATGTATAGGATATTCGACAGATGTCGTATTTTGTATCCTTTATTTCATACGACCCCATGGAAAGAATAAATCGTAAATTTGATATCATTTCAAATACCTTGATTCATATAGTTCCAGTCCCTTTTTTTAGACTCCACGGCGAGCAAATCATCTACAATAATCCTTACTCTATTTCATTTAGAAGCTTAGCCGACCCTAGTACAGGGGCGTAATTCGCTATGGGGCGGGGGGTGTAACTGCCCCCTCTAGAACCAAGTTTGCCCCCCTGCCCCCCTTCTCGAGAGAAGAGGAGGGAGATAAAAACTGTCATGCCCCCTCCTAAGCACCCCATTATCAGAACACAAAAATTACATCTTAAGAACCTTTACAGAAAAGCTAACGAGAATACGTATATTTTCTTGGTTAATTTTTCCTTTTTTGTTCCATCTTTTTGTTTTATTCGGATTTTCTTATTACTACGTTTTTTGTTCTGTTTTAGCTCTTCTGTCTATTTTTTTTTTTTTTTTAATTGGTAAAGGGTTCCAGACGTGAAACCAAAACATTATGATTTTAATATTTCATGCCCTGTCTTCAATACAAGTTCTGCCCGTTATTATATGATTCTATATTATTATTTTATTTATGAAAGAATAGTAGCTGGGCTTAAGAAATTATGTCAAAATGCTTAAAAAAGGCTCCCTGACACAATTCAAGATCCTACATCTGGTCTTTTTTTTAACGTTTTGAAATTAAGAAAAAACATTTATCCATTTTCATATTCATACCGCTTTACGGAAAAATTACTTTTGAAAAATAAGTCATTTTTTCTTTTCTTTTTTTTTATCTGTCGTGTTTATCAGACAACAAAGAATTCTTAAAATACGAAGAAAAACAAGTCTTGCAATAAATGAAACTGGCTTCGGGGGTTTTCAAATTCCTCGGGTAGACTACAAATCGTCGAATCATCCATTTGATTTTTAGAATTTTATAATTACGAATAGGCCTGGTAAACATGCTTCATCTCTCACATCATGACTTTTTTGCGCTTAGCGGTGTTAAATGGTTTTCACACTACAAACGCCATTTTTAATGCTAAATGGTTGAGTTACGTTAAATTACGAATAGCTTTTCACACTTAAGAAATCCCGGTACTCCTGTATTAAACGTACTCTTATATACTGCAATGGAAACCAGTCATGAAAAACCCGTTTTTGACGGTTAATTCAAGACACCGCTATAGAGTAATGCAATGTATAGCGTGGTTTTCATTGCGTGTATGATATTTAAACTGTTGTTTTTTGGGGTTTAGGGGGGGGGAGGTACCTAGGTTAGTTTAGGTTACGTAATAATATATGCTATGCTTTGCCCCCCCCCCCCTAATGTGCAAATATATGGCCCAAATTTGTTTCTAAACTATTATATATTCATCCTATTTTATTTTATTTCATTAGCATTAACCAAACTAACAGTATATAAAAGAGTACGTTTAATACAGGAGTACCGAAATCCCTTTCAACCTATAGGCTTCGTTAAAAATTCATATAAGTATCAAAATCACCGTCAAAAATCATCACAATTATCAAAAGCAAACTATTCAAATATTAAAAATGTGAAAATCGAGATAGAGGTTGAAACTCTGATAAGGTGTGAAAGGCTTTATAGGAACAATATATTAATTCATTCTAAAATTTGTTACTTGCTCATCCATCAATTCCGTTTTGTTGCGACTTCGTTGACTTCTCCTTAACCTATCATAAAATTACGCAACATAGGATTCAATGTTAACTCGAGTCTAGTGAAAGCTGCCTACGGTACGGTACTGACAAAATCGGACCCACAAGCAGGGTTGCCATCATGGTCAGTTCCTAAAGTACTACAATTGCTCAAATGTGCGTTCTACACAGCGATTTTCGGTGCTACAGTAAAAAAACTGACTGTATTGGTGTTAAAATATAGCTAAATTAGCACTTTCGCGTTATTTTAGCTCTATTTTAGGAACTCTGAGTACGTGCTACGTGCTGCACATAATAAAATAGTGCTAAAATAGCACTTTCGTGCTACTTTCTTGTGGCAACCATGCCCACAAGATTATATGACTCTACTCTTATTTTATGCGAATGTGGGGTCGTGTGAAAGCACCATCATACGTGTTAACTTAAAAAAAAAAAAAAAAAAAAAAAACTGGCTAGGTAAAATTCGCTTGCATACGGAGGCTCCCAAACCAGCCAGTTCTCCAGATTTCAGACCAACCCCTTCTGAAAAATTATACAAATGCTGACTAAATCATAACCATTTACCGAATCTCCTGTCCGGGGCAGAATTCATGACTACTTCCTGTCTTTGTTGTGGTGTCAATTCATCAAAATTTAGGGGAAAGGGAGCTGGGAAAAATTATATTTCTTAACCTTGGGGGATGTATAATCTCGGGGGATAGCCCTTCTCAATTGACGCCACTGCCTTTAATACCACCTATATACAAGGAACAAAGAATCGTCAGTTTGGAAACTGGGTAAATGTCTTGCGAGTCACTTTGATTATTCAAGAAAGACATGCGTTTTCAGTTGTTGGTCCTTGTGACAGGGCCACAAGATTGCTGCACAACAGCGGAAGATCCAGGATTTTTTAGGGGTGGGGGGCAAAATAGGTTAATCCGATAAAAATTATTTTTTTTGGGGGGGGGGGGGCAAAATAGGTTAATCCGATAAACGTTAGGAGCAAGTCCGATAAACGTTGCGTTAGGACCAAGTTTAATTAACGCAAACTTGAGTTAATTAAGTAAATTACACTACTTTAGACTACACTAGGTGGGGGGGTGCGCCCCCCCCCCTCGCCCCCCTGGATTCACCAATGCTGCAGAACATTTTCTAACAGATAAGGATACTTTGGGTCCTCTCAAATCAAGCATGTTTCATCGAATTCAACATTAAGGAAACCTTGCGATTCAGCACTGTCTTATAATAGGTGTCAAATAAAGAGCTGAAATTTTGGAGAATTTTTTGTTGTTGGCAATTTGTGGGAATCCTTGCAATCTTGTCTAAAATAAGTTTATTTATAACTATTTGAATTATTCCCAAATTATTCGAATTATTCCAAATTATTAGAATTTGGAAATTTTATTTATTCCAAAAATGGTTTATTCTAAAACTTTAAGTAGGCTCTATAGCCGCGCTATGGCAAATACTTGCCTTGGGGTAATGCAGATTTAAAAACATATTATATAAGACCAGAACACAATTTGCGCTTTACTGATAACAAAATCCGTTTGAAATGTTTTCACCTTTCTTACTTTCATAAATGAAAAATTATCAAAACCTTAACAAAGAAATGTCAGTATATGTCAATTTAACTGACAATCAACGGTCATTTGTTTTTTTGTTTTTTCAAGTAAAGCGCAAATTGTGTTCTGGTCATGAGAAGGCATAGGGGTTATCAGCACTACTCATGTTAATTTTTGCTCGTTTTGAGTTTGAATCGGCTATTCAAACCTCGGCTATCTGTTGTAATTTCTGTTCGTTTTGAGTTTCATTCATTTATTGATAGTGATTTGTGGTAGTTTTACGCTTGGAAGATTATTTGACTTTATTTTTGTTCATTCTTGGCTTAGAGGAGCTCTTTACTTTTCTTTGAAAAACGTGTCTTGTGGAAAAAGTTTTTAAAATCAATGTAAATAAAGAATTTATATCGGATGTTTATAGAACTACGAATGACTCGTTAGTAGACGTGACTGACCGGATTTATGGTAAAGAAATACAGTAACAATTCATAGGTTAAATTAATTCTAGTGCAACGGGAATGATACGCTACGCCTCGTGGTTCCGCTAGTTGAGTCGTTAAACTTTCCAGCACAATGGATTCTCAGCTATTGACATCAGAGACACTTAATCACGGTCCGTCAAATTGTATAATTACCCAAAGGGTCTTCTTTTGTCGTTGACAAAATTTTGTCTTTTCATCTGCTGTGAGGTATGTTTCCCTTTTAAGAGTTTACTAGGCTTTAAAAGGTCTTTGTTAGAATGAAAATAAATATTGGAATCTTGAAATTCGAAATTAATGAATCGAAGAGAAGAAATGTGCCAATGTCATTTTTACTAGTGTTTGCCTTTACTAGGTTGCTTTAAGAACTGAGCAGTCTGAGAAATCAAACTGGGGAAGGGGGCATACAGTTGCTGGTTTAGCCTCTCTTGATTAACGCCTCCCTGTCTTCCTAAATGTTAAGACCAAATTTTTGCAAAAATTTCATTTGTTAACAAACTTTGAATACAAACTATCACAAAAAACATTAAAACTAATCAAGTTCTGTCTACTTACTTTTATTTTCAAGTAATGGTGATGAAAATAAAGAAAAATAAAAATTTCGGATATAATTGGCTTATACTTAGTGCCATTTGTGCCGTCTAGTTTACTTTGATAAAATCTCAAAAATTCCAAAAAAAAATGATTGTAACCGTTAGACTATTTATTTGAAATTTTGTGCCTCTAAAATTTCTGCACCCGGAGCAAGTGCCCCCTCTGTCTCCCTTCCGCCTAGAGCGACCTTTGGGGGCATAACCAAGGAAAGAACTTCTACAAATCTATTATCATTGACAATTTATATTTATAAGATACCTGGACAGTTCTGGACACATGGGGAGAACAACAGATTCCCGTGTGATATTGGCCCATAGGACTCCCGAAAAAAGGGCATAAAACCTATTCAGGCATTGCTTGTCCCTAAAATGTTTGTCCTACTCCCCCTATAAGCCGGTCCTCCTTGTATCTTTCCCTAAGTTCTTACAGAAGGAGTGGGAGGTAAAAAGCGGCATTCTCCCCTACCTCCTAAAAGACGAAAGATATTTAAAAATTTTAAGTGTGTGTGTTAATTCTGAATCTATTCCACCAGCTGAATTTTCCTTCACCCAAAGAATGCTTCAGCCTTTCACCTCCAATTAGGAGAACTTTTCTTTAAATATAGCCAGAAAGACCCCTAAGCAAGTTCTTGGAATTTTTGGCTTATATTCAATTTTTAAAACACTAGACTCCCAATGTCTGTTTGCTCATTTCCCTTTTGGTAATTTTGGATCTATGTAGATTATATTGGAAATGGATAGACTAATTTGTTATGAACAAGTGAAACGACAGACACTAAATTTTCGGCTGTAAATGCTGTGCCCACATTTTCGGCTGTGCCCACATTTTCGGCAATGCTGTGCCACATTTTCGGTTTTCGGCTGTGCCCACATTTTCTTATCAATTTTTTGTGTAATATGTTTATTTTTCGCACCTTCCTTTTTAAGTAGCCAGCTTTCACTACTAAAAATGTTGTTCCTGTGTTATATTCAGCAACGATATATTGAATACTGTGGCGTCCATACGCGAAAATCTAGGGGGGGGGATTTTATTTTTTTTAATCTAATGTCAGTGACTTTTCTTATACTGGTTTATTTTATCTGAATGGCGACGGAGGAAAAAGCTTTTTATTCTCTACTAACTGTTTTGAGCCAAATGTAATAACTGTTCCTGTAGACAGCTGGATATTTCTAACAACAATTTTAGAGTAAAAAAATAAGTTCAGGACTAAAATGTTTATTTTCAGCCATTACAGCAAGCCTAGAGATGTGGATAAGACATAATAGCTCTGCAAAAATCATTAGCCCTAATTGTCAAATTTGATTAATTATACGAATTTTTATTGCTATTTTTTTTAATTCCGCTAGATTTTACCAAATTTCTTCACCAAACTGGGCAAATTTCATTTAATTTCATTTGCTAGATTTAATTCTAGCCAGTTCAATTGGTAGAAACTAACCTAACTTCAAAGTACTAAACCATTGAATGGTCCTACCTGGTGACCAAATTAATTACAAAAATAAGTATTCAAATGGCCACTGCATCCGCTGGATTTAAAGGCAGTTTTTTTTATTTTTTTTTTATCTTATTTTTATTTATTTTCTTATGAGTAAGGTCTTCTTCTGGTATTGGTAACAGAAGAAGAGGACGCCTCAAAAATACCATACGACGCAGCTACCGGGCTGACCTCACAAACCTCAATGCCTTAATCCAACCTGAATGGGAAGATGTCTGGGTAGCCGAAGCGATTAAAGACGACTGGCGACTCTTCTTGGGTGCCCTAGGCGCCTCTGGAGGCACAGGAGGATTTAAGGTTAAAGGTAAGATATACGCAAAGAAACGCTTTGAATCTACTAATTAAAAAAAAAAAACGATGTTTTTTGGCAACCATACCTTTTCCCAGACTTAACAAACCACCTGAAGTATTTACGCAAGCCAGGGACGTGCGAAGAGGAAAGAAGATTACCCTAAACTATCCAATTCCTGACCACTTATTATTTAAATAGCCATATAGAACTTCCCCCCCCCTCCTTGCGTTTATGCTTGAAATAATGTAGGCCTGGCCTATAGAACTATTTTTACTAGTCCCTTATTTTAGAGTTTTCAAAGATTTTTGGTAGAATAGTGAAAATTTTTCTGTTTCAGCTTTTTCTGTTTTCTGTTACTTTTTCTGTTAAATATTTATAGCCCTTTTACTGTTAGCAAGAATCACCTTATTTTACACGTACATTTTCCAAATTATGCTCATATGCCAAAGCTGTGTAACAAAATTCTAGCTTTTTGTTCTTTTCCAACCCGCTTATATTCTAATTCTGAAGCTGGAAAATCTATGGTTGGCTAATTTGCAAAAAGGGAAGGGCACAAAATGAATAATTAAATTAGTAAAATTAAAATTCTAGAAAAGTTTTGAAACAAACGTGGCAAACACGTCTGGATCACTGGAATAAAATACAGTCTTGAGATTTAGCGTAATTATTTGAGGATATCAGCTTATATTTAAAGCAAACACTAAACGAAGATATTACTAACTGTATCCTCGAGAAAAAAGAAAAATAGGGCCATCTTACATGAATTCAAAATAATCTAGATGGCAATGTGCACAAAACAAAATATCGACGATGTTTTACACATGAACTATATCTGGCAATAGGAACTTGCGAAACTTGAAAGGGCTAGAAATAAATAATTATCCGATATTGATAATTTACTTTTCTGGTGATATGATTTGATAATTGGAGCTATATAAACATGAGTTCGGCGAGAAACAGCAAATCAATAGGGATTAACTGCTATTGTGATCCTAAACTGTGGTATAGTCGATACTGCTTGCCCGTTGTTCTTGCTTATACCAAGGCCATACCCAGGATTTTTTTTCGGAGGGGGTTTTACTCAAAAAATAATTTCGCGGGAGGGGGGGGGGTTCAAACCGGGTAAGCCCCCCCCCTGGATACGGCCCTGGCTTATACAGCAACTTATCTGGATTGACACATCGACTAATAATTTCAAAATGCCCTATCATAATGGCCCATAATCATAGCTTAAAGAGGCATTTGATTAATACAATTATGGGAAGGTTAACCTTATTCCTAATGAAAGCAGAAAAGCTAGAAAACGATTGGAAATAAAAATTTGTTAAGTAAATAATAAAGTATATCTTCGCGGTGTAGCAAAAACAAAAAATCTTTATTTGAAGTAACAATACTATCAAAATAACAACATTTTATACCCTCCTGGACCCATCTTAAGGTCTATTCTGACTTAATTAGGTCTAAAGTGAGATATAGTCAATTGTGTTTGCCCATTGTCCATCTTTATGAAAAAAAACTTAGTTGGATTGACGCACTGAATGCCCGATCATAATTACAAGCTATAGCCGTAGAATAAAAAAAAGGATTGGTTAATTTTTTTGCCTGGTGGTTGACCTTGTTCCTAATGAAAAAAGGAAATAAAGAAAAAAAAAAAAAAAAAAAAAATTAGAAAATGAATTGAAAGAAAAATTTGTCCGGTAAATAATAAAGTATATCTTTGCCGTTTCACAAAAATTTATATATAAAAAAATTATTGAAGAACATTTCTTTTTGTAAGGACTTAATAACGTTCTAAAATAGAGCTCCTTTATATATTAAAAAAAGTTACAACCAGCAAAAATCATATATTGTGAATTGATATAAGGTCGATTCTGACAAGTATTTGCTAACCTAGGACACTAGCCTAGATTTCTGTTAGTGTGTGCACTTGGACTCTTTGGATTTCAATAGGCAAGTTTATTTTCTATGATTCTCAGTCTCAGGAGGAGACGTATTACGAATGAGATTGATACGCTACCTATTTCTTTCGTTTTATAAATGACATTTAAAAGGGAAGTGAAACTTAATCCTATAGTGGAAATTGAATGTTTGGCGTAAAGAAGAAGAGGAATGTAATAAGAGGGGAAAATGTGTCAAATAAATCAAGAGTTCAATGTATCCGCCTGACAATGCTACTCAACGCTATTTTCTTAATGCCGACATTCCAGGCAAAAGCAGGCAAAGATGACAAATAAATACAGTAATTATAGCTAACCATAGATTTGATTAAAACATTATTACTTAATAAATAGAAATAAAGACAATGTTTTTAAGAATAATATTAAAATAAGAACACAAAATCGATACTCCTTAGGATATGATTTAAAATAGTATGTGTCTAAGGGTTCTTAATGTGTAAGGTGTGAAAAGCTGGTTAAAAACGTAAAACACACGTAAGGCCGTAACAAGGATTTGTTTGGAGGGGGTTTTACTAAAAAAAAATTCGGGGGAGGGAGGTGGGTTACACAAAAAACTTAAAAAACGCATACAAAATTTGTTTATATCCATTTTTGTTACGTTTTTACGAGTTTTTTCAAGCAAATTTATGGTCCTATGTCAATTTTAAATTCTTCTTAAGACCATAGGCAAGTGTGCCTTGTTTGCCTCTTTTTGAATTCTTGATCAGCATGCCTAAGACTCTAGGCAGGCATGCCTTTCCAAAAACTAACCTGACAAGTTTGTGTTCAATAAGAGAGTCATGTATACTCCTGCCATTTACCTGTGCCCCAGCCATTTAAACATTTGCCTCTCAATTACTTTGGACTATCTGTCTTGACTTTTCTCTGTCCTACAGTTACCCAGCCCAGTCTTGACACAACCTATACAACCTATTGTAAAATACTTGATAACTTCAATTCAAGGAGGGGGGGGGGTTCAAACCCCCTAACCCGCCCTCTGGGTACGGTCTTGAACACACGTAAGACAGAAATGTTATACGTCAGAATGGAATTTGATTCTACACCAGGAGGAATTGAGTCTGAAATTGGATTGCATGTTTCTAAGAATGAGTTCAACAGTTTCCACTTTAAGCAGGTTTCAACATGAAGGAAAGGGAGGGGGGTTAAATGTTTACCTTAGATTTTGAAAAGTAGCCTATCTATTTCTCTGATTCTCATTGAAAAGGAAAAAAAAAGCAAAATACCTCACCCCTTGATTTTGGAAAGTTTTTTTGTGTCTTTATTAAAACAATCGAAAAAAAATTTGCTTACTCACATTTTGTGAATTGACTCTGCTGATTTTAAGTTACGTAATTAATTCTGCTGATTTTGATTCTATTTGATTTTGATATTGATTCTGCTGATTTTAGTTACGTAATTAAGTTACTACCTTAAATACGACTCCTTCCAGATTTTGATGTTAATATAAAGTAAAATAGGGTTTTGGGTTTACAAGAAAAAATGGAACATACATTTCATCAGAACATTTGCTACATTTAAGGCATGTTTCTAAAACCATGAAATTAAGGCCACAATAAAGGCCATGAAATCTAACCACTTTTTCTTGTAAACCCAAAACCCTATTTTACTTTATATTAACATCAAAATCTGGAAGGAGTCGTATTTAAGGTAGTAACTTGATTACGTAACTAAAATCAGCAGAATCAATATCAAAATCAAATAGAATCAAATAGAATCAAAATCAGCAGAATAAAGGCCATGTCATCTATAAAACGAAAGAAATCATCATGGAAGCTAAATATATTCTCTTCTTTAGGATAAGTTAGAAATATGATGAAATTATTGCAAATATTACATTATTTAAAGATTCCATAAATCAATTGGATTAAATTATTTTGACTTGAAACACTCTTCGCTCTTTTTGCTTAAATAAAAAAAAAGAAAAAAAAAATCAGGTTGTGTGTTCTTTGTAATGGCTTAAAATTTGATTTAGCAAAAATAGGTAGTGCAACGACCAGCAAAATGTAGTACAATTTAGCTTTCCCTTCCTGACATACACTTGTGGGATAATGTGCTTGGCTAAAAGAGAAAAAAAACACACACAAAAAAAGAAAAAAATAGGTAAACCGGCGTAATTAAAGTACGTCTTTTACTGTTTGCTTGAAATTCGCATAATTTTAAGTTATTATTTTTTTTTCATTATAGTTGTCATCATAATAATAAATATTCCATAGAACACAAAAAGAAAGAAGAGTCTATGTTGGCAGGCCAGGATTTACCAATAGGCCTACTAGGTCCGGGGTTAGGGGCGCACAATGCCAGGGGTGTGATAGATTATCACTGAGTGCCTTTTTTCTTAACGAAAACTGGGCTGCTGTGATTTATCGTCTAAGTGCTAAATGTACTTCGCTGCCTATTCACAGAGAAGTGATTTTAAAACCGTGCCCATTCCGTGCCCATTTCTAATGCCCATTCCGTGCACAGGAATTCCGTGCCCATTTCTAAACTGTCAGATGTCTCCCAAGAATGGCAGCTGAGAGTTTGGTATCAAATCTCCCTTTCATATTTCTTTGCCAATCAATTGGGTTCTGTTGAGTGCTTCCAATACCTCCGAATTTTCGAGAATTTCCCCAAAAATCTCGCAAAGGCGGAGTGGCAAAATCGCTTGGACCTAGAAGTGTCAAAGTTTTTAATCCGACCCTGCATGTCGGGATATTGAATTTTATTTAGAAGAAAAGTTGGAGAGGTTATGGATTCAAGAACCCAAATTAAGGACACTGACTTCTACAGGGTCTGACATGTCCCCCAATTGGGCAATACGCACGTAGCACGTTGTCTTTTGGAACTCTATATTACAATTACTTTGTTTTGGTTTGGAGCCGTTGTATTGCGATGATAAAATTTAAAATATATTATTTATTTAAGTATTTTCCTGTCGTTTTAAGTAAACTAAACATGAATCCTTTTTTTGTTAGTTAAATATCTAGTAAGGAGTAGTTCTAACTACGAAAATGTTTAAAATAAGCACTTATGGATTTAAATATAAACACTTCTTTTTGTAAATATCAAAAATTACTTGGATATTAAAGAGTTTATGTTCTTCGACATATTAGTTCTCTTTGGGGCAGCATTGATGCATTATGGCTCACCCGTGGCGAAAAGAAAAAAAAAAAAAAACTTGCGCCACAGTACCATGCGAAAACAGGACTTCCCTCGTTTTTTCAATTAGGGAACAAAAATGTCTTCAAGAATATTTCAATATTTCAATGATTTCAATAATTCCATTTTTGAGGTCTTTCAGGACTTTTTTGAAATTCTCAAAATTTCTTAACACAATTACTAAGTGCTCTTGAATATGAATGATAATTACTATTTTGAAAATAGTGTTAGGTGAGAAATAATTGTCACTAAACAGATTCTTTAAAAATCAGTCTTTTTTTATTTCGGCTACAAGGGCTTATGGTTTGCTCTCTAGCAGGTTTCAGATTCTGCTGAACCATGATCTCAGAACAGAAAACCAAATAACCCCACATTCTTTTTGCAAGTTGTTGCTTTTGCCCGTTCTTGCTATGTCAAAAAGCCAGTGGAAAGGAAGCCAAACTTGACTGGTGCTTTTGTATGTAATTCTAAGCCAATAAAAAGAATGAAGAGTGTGAGCAACAATATTTTGAGTAAAAATAATTCTGAAAGATACCCCGCGAGGCAGATTCCTGCACATATTTCTGTTCATCCATTTTTATGCTAGGAATTGGTATTTGGACATAATAAGAAAATCAATTGGAAATAGTAATTATTTTTGAATGTTTCGTACATACAAATACTTAAGAAAAAAATAGAATGAAATTTTTCAGTAAGACTAGCTTAAAGAGAGGAAAAGACAGTGAAAAGGAGAAGGAAAAGACAAGAATATTTAGTTAAGCTGCCCAGCTATTTTTTTTTAGTAGAGCTGTCGATTGAATATCTGGAACCAACTGCAAAAAGAAGGAAAAAAGGATTCAAAGGTGACTTATGCGTAAATGGCACTTACCTCGACGCCAGTTCTCTTCAAGAGCTCACGTATTTCACCAGTTTTCTGTGCTCTTAAAACCCGAGTTAATTGCATCCTGCAATGGAATATAAATAGACAAACGATATTTATTGTAAAACCACCGAACAAGGCATTGCTCCTGAAATTGTCTTTCACTCATTATTCGTTATTGATATTTTATTGTTAACTGTTAAGTATTGTTAATGTTATTATTATCAGGAATTATAATCATATTTGTTATTATTAATTTTGTTCCTTCATTTTCGTTTCGACATGCCGAATTATGAAAAACTTCTATCCATTGTACTTATTATCTTAATTTCAGATGTGTTATGATAATCACATATTTCCTACTATTAATTTAAAAAAAACAAAGTTTTTCCGAGGGAAGTAAAGAGCGAAGTTGAAACTTAAAACGGACAAAAATAATTACTTCACAGCCTATTTAAAATATTTATTAATATAACTAGCACAAATAAACGCACTAATTATTTTTCCCTGTGCTTTTATGATTTTACAAAACTACCGCTTTACTGAAAACACAAAAGTCAAGTATAAAAACAGGATTATTGATTTAGGAATCAAAAGTGAATGTGTAGCCTGACAACACTAAACGAATCTATAAAGCTTTTGATAGTCTTACACCATTTGTGACATTAGTAACTTTCAGTATACTATTAAAATTATCTTAAAAACATAAGCGTAAAACTAAATATTTTTTAATAACCGCGAAGTAATTGAACAGCATACAGGAATAATGGATTGATTTATCAAGCAGCATTTTGCTCTCATCAGCTATAATACAAATGGCGAGTCATATACAGTCTTAAATTTTAATAAATATGCTTTAGCATTACTCGAAATGAAGATCAAATAAGACAAAATATGAAATCTGGAAATCCGATTATTTCTCTCTATACAGTAGTGAATTTCAAGCTATGATACAAATTCTACAGCTAGTCTTTAGTCCTACTACTGTCAAGATGGTTTTACTTCTAACTCGTGTGCAAACTAATCATGATATGTCATTTTCAGAACCAAAACGAGAGCCAGTCATTGAACTGAGCCATTGTGCAGAAGTAATACCAAATTAAATGTAAAAAAAATTTAAGAAAATTTTAAACTGCATTGTTGCTTTCTATTAAAAGAGATTGATCCTAAAAGGGATTGATAATATTTTGATTCTATAAAAAGTGTCCTTAATTGGTTTGCTTTTACTGTACCAAAACTCCTATATTATTTTGTGTTTTCAGTATTCGCTAGTTTTGTATAATCATAAAAGAATAGGAAAACATAATTAGTGCGTTTATTTGTACTAGTTATATTAATATATATTAAATAGGCTGTGAAGTAATAATTTTTGTCCGTTTTAAGTTTCAACTTCGCTCTTTACTTCCCTCAGAAAAACTTTGCTTTTTAAAATTAATCTTTGTTCGTTTTTGATTAAAAATTTAATGCAGAATTGACGCTGCCATTATCTTTTTTTATTTATACGGAATAATGTATGTTCGTTTTAAGTTTTAATGCCACTTCTTAGTTTCAGTTGAAAGCTTATTTTTAATATAAGTTCTAATTATCACTAATCCAGGGGAGATAAGAGATCTCTAAAATATACTGCAAATAACCTTGAGAGCTACGGAAAACTTTTAGTCTGTAACCTAATGCTTATTATCCACGATTCGCCGAGCAATACATATTTCTCAGGAACGTTTGTTTTTTCATTAGCAAAAAGATGCTTTCGCTCCGCCGATATAGCCTGAAAAAGCCATATGAAGACAGGGCTTTATAAATCACCCACTGACGAGCAGAAACTAGAAGGCTACTGAAACAAAAGAAAGCTTTTTAAGGGCTCATTTAAAAGCTTATATTTATACTTATTCGCTTTTTATAAATTTGACTTGATAGCACATTCCCAAAAAGTGCACTTTCGGTTGTTTCCCCAACTTTCTGACATGAAACAAGTGTCTTTTCCAATTAAATGAACAAAAAAACGGGATTTCAAAACCTAGGCAAGAGCAAAAGCTAAGGGGGCAAGGACGTCCCTTCCCTTCAGTTTTCATTCAGCGCTCGTCTGATGAACATCGCCTCGGGGAGCGTTGCTTGCAAGTGAAATACGAAATAGAATTTAGACTCTTGTGATAATGTCTCTGGACTGTTATTTATATATGATTATTGATCGTGATTTGGATTACTGAAGCAGGAATACGTAAGCAGTGGGTGGGAAGACTGAAATTTTTGAAAAATGAATAACTCAAACGGAGCGACTGTAGCTTTAACTGAGGCTATGCCTGAGGGTATAGCCGGCGCTCAATTTTTATAAAAAATTAACTCCAAGCTAGGTCTGATACCATGATTAATTGAGGCTACTGAAAATATTCTTCCGCAAGTCTTTGTGAAAGTTACACCAGTTGAAAACTAGTTTTCTTCTTTAAGCCAAAAATAATCTGACAATGTAACAACTTGTGAAGAAATGAAAGGATAAACTGAGACACTCTGCAAGAACTTACGTGCAGCTACCGTGCGTGCTGGTGCATTTGATGAAGAACTGAGAAGATGTAATGTTGTCCTATATAACTTTGAACCTATTAATCCTGCTATATATACGCTGAAGCAAGAAATAATTATGGTTCTTAATAAGTGTATACCGGATTTAAATCTGAGCCGTTGTGGCGTCAAAGACGTGTTCAGAATGCGTGTGGGACCAGTCTTCCTATAGACGAACTCTGCTGAATTTCGCGGGATAATTCTTAAGTCTAATCCCCTTTTGAAGAGGAATGGGTTTTCGGCTGCCCCTGATTATAGTGCCAGGCAAAGGGAAGCCCGTAAAAACCTTAAACCGGTCTTAGAGTACGATTTGTCGAAACACCACCAAGCTAGGCTTAGGTGAGAAAAGTTATACATCGACGGCAGAGTGTTTGCTTATGACTTTCCTTCGGAATGTGTTAAGGAAGTAACCACCAGCTCCAGTGAAGTGAATAAACAGGGGGCTCCTCGAAAAGGGTCAGCAGAAACAAGAGAAGTCGAACTAGCTAAAGAACCGGCTAGCGAAAAAATGGACATTTCCGTCACTGGCAGAGTGGTGTCTGAAAACTCTGAGAGTGATAGTCAAGCCAAGAGTGATACCGAGAAGGTGATCGAATTTAATGTACGTGATCCTAAACCGCATTTCTCGAAGGGTGCTCCGCGTCCTGTCCGGAATTCTCCACTAGTTGCGAAAAATACTGAAAAGCGAAAAGCCTGGGAGGTCATAAGCCCGAATGATCAAAATCGTACTGATGCCCGTAATGTGCAAGAAAGGACTCTATAACTGGTGGCGGAAGAGCTAACTACAGAGGTCAGTCGAGGAGCACCAGAGCTGTGTCATCAAAATATTATTATAGACTTTCATACTTACCTGATGAGCCAGAAACGCCCTTTGTCCTGCCGACACATGACCAGCTTGTTCTAAGTGAATAGGGACAGTGTGGCCATGTTCACCCTATGCGAGTAATCACATGGATTGAATAAGGTTGAACAAGTACTGAAGGACCTAGGTGGTGTTTATATTATTGCTCTTGTGGAGTCGTGGCATAGTGACGATACAGTGCCTTATTTTGAAGGATACTGGGTAGAAAATGTGGCGCGTAAACCAGCAAAGAATATGAGATATTATGGAGGTATTTTGTTGTTAATTAAGCAAGGTCGTTTCCGTAAACATTCTCGAATTTCTAGTGTATCGGAGAATATTATATGGGTTCGGATTCGTCTTGTTACTGGTAAAAGTTTGATTTTAGGTGCCGTGTATATTGCCCCCCCAGAATAGTTCGTATGTTGTAGAAGTGACATGGGATTTATTAGAGGAGAAGCTTAGGCAATTGCGATCAAGTTTTGATAAGGATTATTTTTTGGTGGGGGGGGACTTTAATGCTTATACGGGAATATGTAAGGAGATTAATAAAGTTTCATTTGTTGATATGCCGGACCTGATACCTGATATTTATAAGACATCTAGAAGGAGCAAAGATATTGAAAGAAAGGTTAATTGTTGGGGTAAAAGGCTTCTGGAACTGTGTTCAGATAATGCATTAGTGATTAGAAATAGAGGACTTGGAAAGGATGGGGAGGAAGGTGAGATTACCTGTCTGTTGGGGACGAACCCTAGTGTAATTGATTGTGTTTTGGTTGGTATTGAGCTCGTGGCCCTGACAGTTGATTTTGAGGCTCTTAGGGTCGTAGGTTGTAACCACTTACCGGTTGAGATTAAGGTTTGCTTTGGAAGAGGAGTTCCCAGGAATACAAAACATGATAGTCCTGGTAGAAGGGTAGCGGAAGATCTTTGTTTTTCAGGAAAGGTTTTAAAGAGTGAATGAAGCAATGGGGAGGTGGAATTGATGAATGAGGAGTTTGTGAGGCTTGAAATAATTGAGAAAGTTGATAGTGTGCATGATGAAACAAGAGATATAGATGAAATTTTGGAAGATTTGGGTTTTGTGATCTATGAGTGTGCTCGTGTGTCAGAGAAACCAAATATGAAAAGGAAAAAATAGTTTTTTTGATGATGAATGTAGTTCTTCTAAAAAGGAGTTGGTGGAGTTATTAGATTTGGTAAATGCTTACTCTGTAGAGGAAGAAAGGCAGAGTTTGTTTTTACGGTTTAAGGAAAGGAGAAGGGAATATAATAGGCTAAAACGGAGGAAAAAACGGGAGAAAATTAGAGAGGAACAGAAAGAGATAGAGAAGGCTTATATGGTAGGGGATACAAAGCAATTTTGGTCAGGAATAAGGCAGGAGAATGGACAAGGAAAAGGCCAATTACAAATCCCTGAAGCTGATAGTTGTCCTAGTTTTCTTGAGAGTATAGATGAAGATTCTAGTGGCCTTGATAGTGAAGAATCAAGGGTTGCTCCGCAGTTTCCGATGAAAGTAAAAGATTATGAGTTAGTGAAGGAGGTATCCTCAGATGAAGTTAGGAAAGTAGTTAAGAAGATGAAGGGAGGATCAGGGCCAGGAATAGATGATATACCAGCAGTTTTGTTAAAGAGGTTTCTTGTGTTTTTTTTATAGTTTTAGTGAATATTTTTAATAGAATTATAAGTAGTGGTGTATGGCCTTCCCTATGGAAAGTATCGATTATGGTGCCTCTATTTAAGAAAGGTAGTCCTAGTGATCATGATAGCTATAGGTTGATAGCATTAGCGCCTGCACTTAGTAAAATTTTAAAAAGGATTTTCGACAAGTTGAATGAATGGTTGGAGGGTTATGGGGTAATTAAAGAGGAGCAGGGGGTTTCAGGAGAGGTTACAGCGCGTTTGAAAGGGCATTTGGGTTAAGTGCTCAGACAGAAGAGCATAGAGCATGCGGAAATAAGCTGTGTGTAGGGTTTCTAGACCTAAGAAAGACATTAGTAATTGTAGATAGAGATCCCCTTGAAAAGTGTTTTAGATATGTAGGTCTACATTTAAGTTCTATTCGTTTATTTGTTGGTATGTATTCCGGAACTAAGTCTATGGTCAGGGTTGCAGGTTTGGGATTTTCCAGGCTGTTTGACCTTAAGAAAGGAGTGAAGCAGGGCAGCGCCATGTCCCCGAGACTGTTCGGTTTGTTTTTGAATGATATGGGGGAGTTTCTGGAAAAAAATGGGTCTGTGTCTTGGAAAAATTAATTTTTGGTGTTATTATTTATGGATGACACTGCATTGGTGGCGAAGTCGGCAAGGGAGCTTCAGATATTACTTGATTTAATTGAGGAATATTTGCAAATGAAAAAGTTACAGCTTAACGTTATGAAGACTAAAGTGGTTGTTTTCAGTAAAAGGAAAGAAAAAATAGATAATATATTTGTATTTGGTGGACAACAAATAGAAGTAGTTGAAAAAATAAAGTATCTTGGTTATATCTTCCAAAGTAATGGTGGATGGAGTTCTCATGTTAAAGAAGTGTTAAATAGGGGAAGAGCTGCAAAATTTTCACTTTTCAGGAATAAAATTAGTGGAATAAAGAATTTGTCTTTGCATAAGAGGTTTTTTTTTATCTAAGATTATGCCGATTCTCCATTACGGGGCAGAGATATGGGGAAATGAGAACGCTGCCCAGTTAGAAAGCGTTCAGCTAGGTTATTTTAAGAAATTGTATGGGTTGCATAGAATGACCCATACCCAGTTTCTTAAGGAGACCTTGGACTGTGGTCTCTTGAAAGCTATAGGATAGTCCAAATGATAAAATTTTGTCTAAGGGTTGTACAGTTACCCAGTGATAGGCTACTGAAGGCTACATTTGATGAGTTACTTCAGCTGCATAGGAAAAGATCTTGGCCTTGTAAAGTTAAAGAGTTACTGAATAAGACATGTTTTTCTTTCGCATGGAACGATGGCCTTGGACCAACTAGTCAACAATTACAGTTGGACAAGGAAATCAAGCGGGTGCTGGAGGACCAGACGATACAGAAACGGGGTGAGGAGATTAAGAATTCGGAAACTTTAAGGTATTATAAAGAGGTTAAGATAATTTAGGGTCAGGAATTTTACTTTAAGTTAAATTTACCGTCTAGATACCTTACATATTGGATGCAGCTACGATCTAATTGCCTTCCGATTCGTTTAAGATTGAAAGTTTTTGAGAGGAGGAAAAGTGTCCCAGACGGCAGGTTTATTTGTCCTCTTTGCCAAGAAGAGGAGGAGAATTTGGAGCATTGTCTGAGTCGTTGTCGAGGTCTTTTGGGGGCAAGGAAAAATTTATTTGGGAATGATGGAGGGCTGCTTCCTGATGCCTTGAAAAGTACGTCGTCACAATTTATTTGTCTAGTGGGAAGATATCTTGATGAGTATTTTGCAAAACGAAGAGAGTAGTTTTTATTTCATTTTTATTTTTTCTTTATTATTGTGACGAGTGCTGTAATTTGTTAATCTTGTATGTTATTTGTGTACATGGCCACATTTTGGCTTGAAATACACGTTATCTTATCTTATAACTAGTACAAGTAAACGCACTAATTATTTTTCCCTGTAGTTTTATGATTTTAGATAACTACCGCTTTACTGAAAACACAAAAGTCAAGTATAAAAAACAGGGTTATTGATTTAAGAGTCAAAAGTGAGTGTGTAGCCTGACAACACTAAACGTATCTATAAAGCTTTTCATAGTCTTACACCATTTGTGACATTAGTAACTTTAAGGATCAATGAAAATTATCTTAAAAACATAAGCGTAAAACTAAATATTTTTTAATAACCGCGAAGTGATTGAACAGCATACAGAAATATTGGATTGATTTATCAAGCAGCATTTTGCTCTCACCAGCTATAATACAAATAGTGGGTAATATACAGTCTTAAATTGCAAGAAATATGCTTTAGTATCACTTGAAATGAAGATCAAATAAGACATAATATGAACTCTAGAAATCTGAATATTTCTCTTTATACAATAGTGAATTTCAAGCTATGATACAAATTCTAAAGCTAGTCTATAGTCCTACTACTGTCAAGATGGTTTTACTTCTAACTTGTGTGCAAACTAATCATGATATGTCCTTTTCAGAACCAAAACGAGAGCCAGTCATTGAACTGAGCCATTGTGCAGAAGTAATACCAAATTAAATGTAAAAAAAAAAAATAAAGAAAATCCTAAAATGGATTGTTGCTTAGATAATTTCGGAGACCACACTGCCTTTCCATGACGATAAATAAAAGTTGAAATAGGGATAAAATCCTTTTAATAGACAGTGATGATAGAAATTCACAAAAATACCAGATATTTCGGTCACATATACAGTGACCGTCATCAGTAGTAAAACTAAAATAAAACAATTTAAAACAAAAGTTTATATACTAAATCAAATAACACTACATATTATTTGAATCTCTAATTCTTTTCAAAGCAAAGGCGGAAGCTATTCTCTTTGACCTTCTTGGATTCGGTTCATTAGCGTTCAATGATATAACATTTGGACAAAGGTCTTTTAAATCCTTTTAATAGACAGTGATGATAGAAATTCACAAAAATACCAGATATTTCGGTCACATATACAGTGACCGTCATCAGTAGTAAAACTAAAATAAAACAATTTAAAACAAAAGTTTATATACTAAATCAAATAACACTACATATTGTTTGAATCTCTAATTCTTTTCAAAGCAAAGGCGGAAGCTATTCTCTTTGACCTTCTTGGATTCGGTTCATTAGCGTTCAATGATATAACATTTGGACAAAGGTCCAAATGTTATATCATTGAACGCTAATGAACCGAATCCAAGAAGGTCAAAGAGAATAGCTTCCGCCTTTGCTTTGAAAAGAATTAGAGATTCAAACAATATGTAGTGTTATTTGATTTAGTATATAAAATTTTGTTTTAAATTGTTTTATTTTAGTTTTACTACTGATGACGGTCACTGTATATGTGACCGAAATATCTGGTATTTTTGTGAATTTCTATCATCACTGTCTATTAAAAGGATTTTATCCCTATTTGAACTTTTATTTATCGGATTGTTGCTTTATCTTAAAAGGGATTGATCCTAAAAGGGATTGATAATATTTTGATTCTATAAAAAGTGTCCTTAATTGGTTTTCCTCTAACGTACCCAAACTTATATATTATTTTGTGTTTCCCGTAAAAGGCTAGTTTTGTATAATCATAAAAGCATAGGGAAACATAATTAGTGCGTTTATTTGTACTAGTTATATTAATATATATTAAATAAGCTGTGAAGTAATAATTTTTGTCCGTTTTAAGTTTCAACTTCGCTCTTTACTTCCCTCGGAAAAACTTTGTTTTTTTAAATTAATCTTTGTTCGTTTTTGATTAAAAATTTAATGCAGAATTGACACTGCCATTATCTTTTTCATTTATACGCTATAATGTATGTTCGTTTTAAGTTTTAATGCCACTTCTTAGCTTCAGTTGAAAGCTTATTTTTAATACAATTTTTAATTATCACAGATCTAGGGGAGATAAGACAGCTCTAAAAATACTGCAAACAACCTTGACAGCTAAGAAAAACTTTCAGTCTATAACATAAAGTTCATCATCCATACGTCACAAAACAATACATGTTTTTCAGGAACGTTTGTTTTTCGAGGAGCAAAAGCTGTTTTTACTTGGCCTACTTCGTCTGAAAAAGCCATAATGAAGACAGGGCTTTATAAATCACTTACTGACTAGCAGAAACTAGAAGGCTACTGTAACAAAAGAGAGCTTTTTAAGGGCTCATTTTAAAGCTTATATTTATTTATACTTAATCACTTTTCATAAATTTGACTTAATGGCCCAATCCCCCAAAGTGTACTTTTGGTTGTTTCTCGAACCTTTTTAAATGAAACAAGTGCCTTTTCGAATAAAACGATCAAAAAAAGGCTATTTCAAAATTAAGGCAAAAGCAAAAACTAAGGGGGCAAAGACGTCACTCTTCATCAAAGAGTGAAGGTTCAATTCAAAACTGTTGATCAATCAAGCTTAATTTTTGGTAGATGTTTAGTTGAAAAGTTTTTTGTTTTAGTTAATCTGTTTTCACAATAATCTTTTACTTTTAATATGACTAGTGGATTTATGAAACTTACTAAGAGGCTCTGGAAGGGGTGTATATGTGAGGAGATCTTATAAACCTCCATTTAAGGGCTTTGGACCATAATTATTGCAATGGTACCGTTTTATGCTTCCAAACTCTTCCACTTAAGAAGTGGCACCAAAAGTGCCGTTCTTAGTGCTATATGGCATTTATGGATGGTAAAATTGATAAATAGCACGTAGATATGAGTAATAGGTTTAAAAAATGCCTTCCCGGGATATGCCTTATAAAATGAGTGCATCACGCTTACAAAAATAGTGTATTATCTGAAAAGTAATCATAAGAAGGGACAAACCATGATTGAAAAAAAATCCAAGCTGGAATCAAATGCATGATACTCTAATTTGAAGTCTAGCGCTGTACTGACAGAACCACACCTCTAATAATGTAATTAAATATATTGGTGTTTATAGGACTTTAATTGTGTAGCTTATAAAGGGGGGCTGGAGGAAGAAGTTGCAGGAGGTGTTCTTGCAAACCTCCAGCTAAGGGTTTTGACCCGTAATTATTACAATGATACAGTTTTATGCTTTCAAGATTTTCCACTTAAGAAGTGGCACCAAAAATTTAGTTTTCAGCGCTATATCTCACTTATGAATCGTTGAATTGATAAAACGCACGTAGACATGAGCAAAAGTTTTCAAATGAGCCACTAAACATCACTCTAAAAAGTTCTAGTAGCCCACTCGCCCTAGCTTTTCCATTTGAGACATGGCACCTAAAGTGCCGTTTTTAGTGCTATTTGAAACTTGCAGATAGTGGAATTTATAGGAAGAACCCCCCGAGAAACGGCGTAAAAGTGCCTTTTTTCGTGCCACATGGCACTTGCACACAGCGAAATTTATATAAACCACGTACATATGAGAAATAGTTTTTGAATGAGCTCTTAAGCATCTCTCCATGATGCTCTAGTAACCCGCTAGGCCTGGAATAAAAGAAAAAACCACTGTTTTAACATTTTTAACTTTTAGCTACTATGCGCTGTTGTTCGCTCTTTACTATGCTGCAGCTAATGCTTCAACCATGAAAAAGAGTTAATTGCAAATTTTCCTCAGAAACTAGTTAACATTAAAATCTGTGAAATCTAATAGACGGTGGAATTTTAAAAACCTAGTAAATATAAGCAGTAGCTTATAATTGAGCCATTAAGCATCTATCTACGACGGTGTGGTAGCCTGCTAATATTTCAATAGCCTACTGATGAGCAGACGATTTTTGAAACTTACTAAGGGGGCTGGGAGTGGAGTTTATGGGAGGGGTTCTTGTGAACCTCCAGTTAAGGGTTTTGCAACATAACTATTACAATGACATGGTGAAACCCTTTGAGAAATAGCACAAAAAGTGCCATTTTAGTGCCACATGGCACTTGCAGGTGACAGAATTTATAAAAAGCACGTAGATATAAGGAATAGCTTCTGAATGTGCCATTAAGAATCTCTCTATGATGTTGTGGTAGCCCGCTAGACCTGCTGAAAAAAAAAAAAAAAAACAATAAGAAAAGGGAAACAGATCAGTGCTACCGATGCAAAAAAAGTGATTTTCCTTGTTGTTCAGGGAGGGGGACTGTAATTACCCTGTACAAGGTTTTGACCATTTTGTTTCCAATGGTACACTTTTCATTTTGATCTGACGCCATTTTCGAGAGGTTTGACGTTTTTTTTTTAAATCACCATAAATTTCTTTTCACAATTAACTTTTACTTCTAAGACAAACCAAAATAATAGTTAACGTTCCTGAGTTAGTGTCAGATGGGAATTTTTTTTCACCAGGAAGTTTTTTCCAACACATGTTTTTTGACTTTTGGCTCTGACCGTCTTAATGAGTTCATAGTGAATTCTTCCAACGGACTAATGAGACTTACTACGGGGACTGGGAAGGGGAGTATACAGTGAGGGTCCCTTGTAAATCTCCAATTAAGGGTTTTGAATCATAATTATTACAATGGTACCTTTTTATACTTCAAAGCTTTTCAACTTTAGAAGGGGCACAAAAGGTGCCATTTTTGTGCTATTTGGCACTTACGGATGGCAAAACTGATTAAAATCACGTGGATGTGAGCAATAGCTTTCAAATCAACCATTAAACATCTCTCTAAGAAGTTTTGGAAGCCCACTAACCTCTAGCTTTTCCACTTAAGACATGGCATCAATAGTGCCATTGTTAGTGCCTTTTGGCAGTTACAGGTGGTGGAACTTATAAAACGTAGATATGATAAATAGCTTTAATGTGAGCTATTAAACATCTGTCTACGATGTTTTCGTAGCCCGCTAGCCCCACCCTTTGAGAAATGGCACATAATGTGCCATTTGTGTGCCATATGACACTTGCAGATAGCGGAATTTATAAAAAGCACGTAAATGTATGAAACAGATTTTTAATGAGCCATTAAGCATCTCTCTATGATGCTCTGGTAAACCGCTAGCCCTGGAAAAAAAAGGAGAAAAAAGGGGAGACAGATCAGTGCTACCGATGCAAAAAAGCGATTTTCTTTATTGTTCAAGCAGGGGACTGTAATTTCCCTGTCTAAGGTTTTTGAGCATGCTGTTTCCAATGGTTTACTTTTTATTTCGATCTGACACCATTTTTAAGGGGTTTCAGGCTCTTTTTCGAAATCATCATTAATTTCTTTTCGCAATAAACTTTTACTTCTAAGATTAACCGAAACAATAGTTACCATTCCAGACTCAGTGTCAGATCGCAATTTTTTCTCACTAGACAGTTTTTTTGAAAACGCATTTTTCAACTTTTGATTACTATGGGCTGTGTTTCGCTCTTTACTAGGTTGCAGCTGCAACTGCAGCCATGATTTTACGAAGTATCATAAGTTCTAATAGCTACAACGACTACTATTACTGACAATTCATCTCAGCACCAAGTCCTCTGTCAAAGCTGTGCACGCTTCTCTTCTTCCCCAATCTGTTCTAACTCCATTATTTTTCTTCTTCCAAAGAAACTCTTATTTTGTATAAATCCTTATTGTGTCCTCTTCGCACCCCATTCGAGAGATCCTTCATTTTGTTTGGCCCTTTTTCGGACATTTTTAAGATCATTTCTTGTGATTTCTTCCCTCCCAATTCAAGAGCTCCTTTTTTGCATTTGGTCTTTGTTATATCATTTCTTAAATTCTTTCTTATTAACTATTCCCACCTCTTTCGAGAATTTTCTGCTTTTGCGTGGCATGTCTTATAATTTTTCTTGAATGCATTCTTCTGACCTCCTCTTAAGATATTTGAAAATGTCGTTCTTGTTGTTGGGTTCCTAATAGATTGCAAAAGTTATGACTTATCATCCTTAACGTCAATTAACACTTATTTGAAGGGAAGGAAACAACACAATTTAGGGAAATTGTGTGAAACATGAGATATGTTGATCATGGGCAGCGCAATCGCGCTGCCTAAGTAAAGAACGATGTTGGCACAATGTATTATTATTATTTTTTTCTTTAGACCAGGGCACTTCGTATCGAAGGGGTTGTCGTAGAAACTTCGAAAAGGGCTCATTCGATTGGACATTGGAGTGGCTTATGTCTGTTTTAATAGTCGAAAGTGATTGGAGGGCAACTAACACCCCTTCCACGCCCACCATTTCCCCAAACACATCCAATCAAAATTTTGAGGTAGCCATTTTGTTCAACGTAGTTGATTTCCAGATAGAAATTATGTTTTTGTGGCGGACGCTCCTCCACAGCCCTCAGGGCAAGGGTTGTAAGTTATGCCCTGGGAGCATATACGGATTATATAGAAGGCGTTGTTGGAGAAAATTCAAAAAGGGCTTTTTTAATTGAAAATTGAATTGGCTAGTGCCCTTTTTAATATTCAGAAGTGAATTAAGGGCAACTAACCTACCTCTGACACACTCCATTTTATAAAATACATCAAATCAAAATTTTGAGAAAGCCATTTTTTCTAACAGAGTTGAAAGTTCCGGAAATTATGTATTTGGGGATGACAACCCCCTCCCACAGCCCTCAGGGTAAGAGTTGTAAGTTACGCCATGGGGGCATATAAGGTTTTTATTGAAATCGTTGTCGTAGAAACTTCAAAAAGGGCTCATTTGATTGGAAATTGAAATAGCTAGTGCCCTTTTTAATAGTCGAAAGTGATTGGAAGGCAGCTAACACCCCTTCCACGCCCACCATTTATCCAAACACACCAAATCAAAATTTTGAGATAGCAATTTTGTTCAAAGCAGTTGAAAGGTCGGGAAATTATATCTTTGAGGATGACAATCCCCGCACAGCCCTCATGGTAAGGGTTGTAAGTTATGCCCTGGGGCATATAAGGTTAATATTGAAAGCTTTGTCGTAGAAACTTGAAAAAGGGCTCATTCGATTGGAAATTCAAAGGGCTAGTGCTCTTTTTAATAGTCAAAAGTGATTAGAGGGCAACTAACCCCCCCTCCCTCTCACGTTCACCTTTTCCCCAAACACATCCAATCAAAATTTTGAGATAGCCATTTTGTAAAACGTAGTTGAAGGTTCTGGAAATTAGGTCTTTGAGGATGACAACCCCCCTCACAGCCCTCAGGACTTGGGTCGTAAGTTATGCCCTGGGGGCATATAAGGGTTTTATAGAAAGTGTCATCGGTAGAAACGTCAAAAAGGGCTCATTTGATACGAAATTGAAATGGCCAGTGCCCTTTTAAATAGTCGAACACCCCTTCCACACCCACCATTTATCCAAACACATCCAATCAAAATTTTTAGATAGCCACTATATCCTAAGTAGTTGATAGGTTCAGAAATTACATCTTTGAGAAGGATCCACCTCACAAAGCCGCCATGTCAAGGGTTTTGAGTTATGCCCTGGGGACATATAAGTCTTTTCCTGAAGGTTTTGTCGTAGAAACTTGAAAAAGGGCTCATTCGATTGGAAATTCGAATGAGCACTAATAAGTGATTGGAGGGCAACTAGCCCCCCTCTCACGCCCACGTTTTCTCTAAACACATCCAATCAAAATTTTGAGATAGCCATTTTGTTCAACGTAGTTGAAAGTCCTGTAAATTAGGTCTTTGAGGATGAAACCCCCCCCCCCTCCCCTCCCCCCACAGCCCTCAGGGCAAGGGCCGTAAGTTATACCCTGGGAGCATATAAGGGTTTTATAGAAAGCGTTGTCGTAGAAACTTCAAAAAGGGCTCATTGGATTGGAAATTGAAATGGCTAGTGCCCTTTTTAATAGTTGAAAGTGATTGGAGGGCAACTAACCCCCCTATCACGCCCACCATTTCCCCAAACACATCCAATCAAAATTTTGAGATAGCAATTTCCTTCAACGTAGTTGAAAGTTCTGGAAATTAGGTATTCGAGGATGACAACCCCTCCCCCCCAGCCTTCAGGGCAAGGGTTGTAAGTTATGCCCGGGGGGCATATAAGGTTTTTATACTAATTCTTGTCGTAGAAACTTCAAAAGAGCTTCATTCGATTGGAAATTGAATGGACTAGTGGCTTTCCTAATGGTTGAAAGTGATTGAAGAGCAACTAACGCCCCTCTCACGCCCACCATTTTCCCAAACACATCCAATCAATATTT